>NW_010965372.1:4516504-4594402 GCF_000463585.1 Tarenaya hassleriana | reverse complement strand
GGGAAAGAGAGGGTAATGCTTACAGTATTTGCATCACTGAACTCAAAGGATTTATCTAGCACACTGTGCAGACAGCAGTTTGTAGCAAAAGCTTCAATCATGAATTTCTGAAAACCCGGAACCTGAAAGCAAATGATTCTCAATTACAAAAGACGGTCCTGCAATATAAAGGGGGAATTGATAAAATTTAGTGAGTAATAACAAGTGTGTAAACCTTCTCCTCGATATTAGGGTTTGAGCACCAGTCTTTGATTAGCCTCGTAAATATTTGCACACATGCCTATTTTTTACAGCAAAGATTAAAGAAGAGGGTAAGAAAGTAAGACAAAATAATGACCCGAGTCGGAAAAACTGAAATGGAAAGGCGGGTGTTACACAAACCTTTCTTACAAGTATATCCTTGTGATAACAAGAACTGTACAAAAGCAGCTGCATCATCGGTTCTAGGTATCCCCTACTCTTGGGCGTTAAGAAAACCGAGGAGAGGTCGTGTGTGGTTATCACATGAAGAAATGTGTACAGCGTCCTCTGAAGTTCCATCAATTCCTGAGTTTCCTACCAGAGAGATTTTTATCAGCTACGGGCCTACAGCTGACATATTTCCGGGTGGAATGGAAACATACACAAGCATTCACTGGTGGAAAAACTAGAACGGAGATTAAGATTTCCAAAACCAGGAAAAATACCTCAGTGGTGGGGTCCCAGGATTCGATTGAAACCCATCTCTTGGAATAATGTTAAATATCCTACCAGCAATGGCAGGATACATTTCTTCAAGTATATAATGAAGAGAGGTGTTGAACTTGCAGATAAGCTGATTGAGTAATAGTAGGAAATCAACCATTTCTTTTGGCTGCAACATCACACAATCACAATAAGATTAGATTTCAAGCAAGTTACCAGTTTCATATGAAAGAAAATCCCATAAAGCAAGCAAAAAACAGAAGAGGACGTGTTTTATTAAGGTTGTTTATACCTCTCTTTCAGCAAGTAGCTGTTCCAAAGCCATGGGAAGGTAAGGGAACACAGAAGCTCCAAGGGTGTCGACCATTCGGTGCATGAAAGATGTGACCTACAGAGAGCATGAAATCAAACCATTGAATAAGAAAAATCTAAAGCACTATCACCTTTTCATAAAAAACAACCCATAAATATTAAAATATATCTGATCATTAACATATAAATGATCTCATACCTTACTTTTCAGGGTCTCGACTTTTGGAAACTCAATTACAATCCTTAGGAGCATGTCTAACGTCTACATCACAGAGAAATATTTATCAGAAAAAACATCACAGCTAAAAAAAATTGAAAGAGAAAGAGAAAGAGATCTCTCATAAGAACCTGCTTGAACATAAAACCGATTCTAGGACGACTTGCAGTCACAAGACGCTCGCTGAATCCCTGGATTTCAAATGCACATAAGAACATGTCAAGAGAAAGAAAAAACAAGAATACAGAGTAACAATATCTTAAAGATAGATAGATGTGTTTCAGGATAAACTTGGATATGGGAAAATAATTAACCGGATAAGCTCGGGAATTTGCAGCTGAAATAAATCAAATCCATTTCAAATGCATCCGGTATAGGAAAAAAAGGAAAGAGAGGAGACCTTGCTGAGAGCATTTATAGCTACCACCGCAGACTGGACATTAGCGATTTTCATGGGGAAGTCTTCGGGACTCGCCACTTTTGCCTGCATTAGCGATGACCCAATCTGGTGCAAGCAAATGGAAAGAGCATAAACCAATTTGGAATAATACTACTCCCCGAGAGTGTCATGTAAACAAGAGAAGAATAGGAAAGAAAACCTGCTGACAGAGAGGGGTGAGCAGACAAGACAGGTAATCTGACTGCTTTTCAGATGGCACATCCTCCAACCCGATGAGTAAACCAATCGCCTGCAGGAAGTAAGATTGATAGTTGGAGAAAAAGTTTAGTTGACAGAGCAGGGACATAATTTTTCCAACTAAGTAGACGACGAAATGATTTTAACTCCAGGAGAAACGGTATTCATAACCTCAAAAATGTGATTGTTATCTTCAGTTCCTGAAAGTTCTCTTGATGCAAAATTCATGCTCGTCAGCTGGGCAACTCTATCTTGGAGACTCTGATTGTTACCAAAGATTTATAGTTTAGGGAAACAACCAAACAAACAAACTAATAACGAAGCAACGAAAAGATCAAACAAGTTTTGAACTAGAAGGAAGCAGTTCCTTACCTGCAGTATCATGTCAATGAATGGGACGAGTTTCGATTTCAATAGTTTCGCAACTCTCATGAACAAATAACTAGCTCTACTACTCACATGGATGTTCTGATGGTGCAAACCTCTTTCATCAAGGAAAGCCCCAAGAACCATGGGAATGTATTGGGTGTTTTCTTGAATAAACTTCATGTATCTTGTTAAGTTTTCCAAGTAAACAAGTGCAACTAGCCTGTGAGAATGGCCGGGTAACCGTGTAGACAAGAGCATTAAAATTAATTCACCCAAACATCCAGAACCAGTTTTCAGTGCCTCATCGGTCATAGATTCTCCGAGTGAATAAAGAAGTGAAAGGGCAGCTTCCACTTCTTCGACATTTCTCTCGGAACAAGATTTAACAGCACTTACTAGTGCATTTCGGATAAAATGCTGAGTAATATCAGGAGCAACACGGCCCACTGTACGCAATAAGACAAACAAATCTTTTCTAAACTCGGACATTGAATCTTCCTTTTCCAATCCGATTTTATCCGGTGCATCAAGGTTATTCCGATACATGGGATCATAACAAATTTGGGTTCTAATCACTTCAAGAATCTGAGTAATGTGGAGCAGTTGCTTCTCCTTTAAAGCAGGAAGGCCTTTGAGAGTGGAAACATAACCCAGGAGAAACTGAACAGTGCTAAAAGTAGCATCCACTTCACAGTTCTGCATTACATAAAAAACAGATGGCAGGACTTCATTCAGCAACTCCATGGAAATCGCCTTGGTATCCTCCGAGTTCAATCTTTTGTGGCATTCTAAAACCTCGACGGCATATCCAGTCAGCAGAGCCGAAACTTTTGATACCAACTCTGAATCAACATCCTCAGACACTAACCCAAAAACACAGTTTATTTGTAGAGTCTGTAAAAGGGGGAGTTTTGATTGTCGATCCATTCCCTTAGAAACCATGGCCAATATACACCCAGCTGCTGCACTCCGGAGCTGATCAGACAATCCATCTGACAAAACTAAGTCAAACAGTAATGGGATAAATGCATCATTTGCGATCAATCCAATATCAATCCAAGAGACAAATCTTCTCGTGCAATCTAACACGGTGGAAGAGAGGTCGGGATCTGAACTCCTGTACAACGAGACAATGTCATACCATGCTCTAGCAATCTGAGGTATACATTGCTGCCTCATTGCATCCTTGACACGGGTAGCCACAGACATATCTTCAGGGGTCCGAGGACAATCCAAGCTAATCAACTCATTATCCAAAGCATTCAAAATCCGACAAAACATGTCGATCACAACTGCCCCTTTGCTCAAATGAGGCAGAAAATCAAGAAACACAGACGACCAAACCAAAGGGTACTCTAAACAGATCAAAGTAACCAAAACCTGAGCAAGCTTGTTTTTTATGAATGCCGGTCCTTCCCCAACTCTAACAGCACTCTCATTACCAACCAGCTCCAGACACGCCATCGAAAACGTTGATTTTCTTACATAACTCTTCTCGTCGGAGCTAATGGATCCATACTTGACCCTTATAACATCCTGCAGAGTCTGCAAGGACCAGAACTGAACTTGAACAAGGTTACAGAACCAGAGCTTCTCAATACATATACGACATATAGACGGAGTGTCCTTGATTTGCTGACAATAAGCAACCGCATGGGACTTTAACGCCGAATCAACAACACCCGATTCATCGAAACTAATCAGTATCGCCTTCTCAAGGTCATCCATTGCTAACCCACCAAAAACCCTAAAACCAAATCCTTAAATCTTGTCAATTTATTGCATAAAGTTCAACAAAGCTTCAAGACAACACCGTGTCCTGATCTGGAGCTCGTTCTCCTACAAAGGTCTCTTCCCGGATCAGATTCCGAGCCCGAAAACGCGAGTAGGGATTCTGAAGTTGAGTTCAATCACAAGAGCTTGCAGAAAAATATGAATCGTCGCAATAATGAGAAACTAGGGTTCTTGATTTTCCGGTTTTTGTGGCGATGTGGAGGAGGGAGAGGGTAGACCTATGCGGAGATTCTCCGAATTCTAGATCAAAGTTCTTTCCTTTTTCCGTTGTTCGCCAAATTTATAGTAATTTCCCCTCGGGAAAATCTATGCGAAGAAACTTGGCCGACTTTTGAAGGCGTTGTGAATATTAATATTTCTAATTAATGCATTTATTATATTTTAATTGTAAATATTCCATATATATACATATTATATATATATATATATTCACCAGCTTTTTAATGACTTGGATTCGATAAATTGGGCCTGACATTTGAATCGTTAAAAGCCCAAAGCTTCCATTTTTTTTTTATTAATTATGCGACAAATTATATTTCCATGATTTAATTTGATGGCATACCGTTGTTTAAAGGAACCCTAAAGCTAATACCATTGTTAAAGTATCAACTCTGAATTTCGAAAGATGAGGTGTGACCATTCCGGTTTAGTCATTCAAAATCAAATTGAATAATAAATAATTGTGTTACGATATATAAACCGATATGATATAATTAATTTAAATATCTTGTAAACAGAAAATTATCAAATACGAATCCAAACCAAAACTAAACCGAACCCTATCAAACCGACTATGCACTCTAAAGCATCACTTCTCTTCTACCCTCGCAAGTCGTCGTCATCGTCGTCATGGTTTGGACCCGTCGTCTTGAGAAGGCGGAGAAGAGGTCGAGCCATGATCACGAGGTCCGAGATAGAACATGCGTTCACGGATCGAGAGATGAACACCATCGGCTCGTCGACGTTCCTCGAGGACACGCTCGATGTCGATGCGATTCTCGTTCCAACGACCTATGCCGAGTCGCTGAGCTTCGTATATCTCTGCCGACAGCTTCCTGGCCAAAGCGTAGTGTGAGTCGGGCGTCTCCGGCAATTGTCTGAAACGACGATCCATTGCTCTTTTGTCTGACTGGTATCGAGTTTTTCTAATAGATAATTCGTAAGCATCGATGGGTATATCATCTATATATAGTGAGATGATGATGAAGAAGAAGAAGAAAACGATACGTCCTGATTGTTAAAGGGTTTGGAGATTTCCTTTTTCATTATATGGTTATATATTGTAGGATTTGGTGTCCGTAGGTTTCTCTCCCCTTTTAATCTATGTTTTCTTGTGAATCAAGGAATCTGATAAGGATATATCGTATTATGCTATGATTTTTACAAACAAAAATAAAATATTCTAATCTTTTTATATATATATATATTATAGTGAAGACAAACATGAGAAATATCTGAAATAATCTTTTAATCTTAATGATTGTATTTTGAAATATGTTAAAAACAGTACCATTCAGACCGATTCATATAAATGTTTCCAATTAAAAAAATAGTTTGTAAAATTTAAGAATAACTAGAGAATATAATTCAAAAGAAATTTAATCAAATATTTTTATGAAATCGTCAAAACGCTCTAAACAAACATTCTTGTCAATTTTTGGAAAAGAAAAACAAATACCCCAATAAAATTGCATTTATGATTAATTCAGGTTGGCTGACAAAAAAAAACAGGTAGGTTAATTTGTTTGGTGATTATTAGTTCCCATTTTTTTTTCTAATTGTTAAAAAAGCTTTTAATTCTCACATGTGTATATATATATATATATATGTATGGATTTATGTATCGAGTAAAGGTCGGAGGAGCACGAAAATCAAGACAAAGCACAGAGCCTTCAGAGAGAGAGACCAAACTCCAAAGTATGCGACGACAAAGCAACACCGCTACCATTTATGTCTCTTTTTATAAATATATATATAATAATATATATATATATATATATACGGAGCTATGATATTTTATTTTTGGTATAGAATAATATATAGTTTCCAAAAAAATTAATTGTATTGTCCCTTGATGCTTCATCTTGACGAAGGCAAGTACAAAGGAGTTACGAACCCTTGTGATTATTTTGCGCACTAATCATTATTCATTATAAAACGAAAATTTTATAGATATAAACCCTAAACATGAACCCATTAAATCTCTACGTATTAATTTCATCTTTAGGTTCAATGAATTTGTCTTACAAAACACTGTTATTCAAGAAAAAAGAAAAAAGAAACTAAGAAAATCATTTACACGAGCCGATATATCAAACCACCGTATGTCTATATATATAATATAGATATTATATATACACAACACTGCAGATAGATAGAGAGAGAGAGAGAGAGAGAGAGAGAGAGAGAGAGAGAGAGAGAGAGGAGAAGTTGCCCTGATTCCGTGTCGGAGAGAGAGAGAGAGATGAGTAAGTGGTTGGGTTTTTCATTGACACCTCACTTGAGACTTGGCGAAGAAGAAGAAGAACAAGAACACCAAATTGACGGCGGCGATGAATTCTCCGATCAACCTTTAAAAACTTCCCTTATGCCTCTCCGATCCGACGGCTCTCTCTTCTCCTCCGATCCCACCTCCCGTCCCCTTCATGGTACATATATATACATACCTATATATATATATATGTATGCACATATTCATATATATATAAATATATATATCCTCTACAAGATTAAGAATCTTGGATTCTTCCTTGTTTCTCTTGATTTTGCACTTTTAATAATTAACTCCTCGAGAACTTGGTATTTTTACCTCAAAATTACCCACTGATATATAAGCTCATATGGAAATTTAAATCATGTGATTCAATAAAGTGGTTTTGTGGCGTATCCTCTGAATTTATTGTCTTGCTAAAGTATTAAAATTTGAAACTTATCATTAATTAGTTGGGGGAATCGAATAATTTAATTAATTATACTTTACAATTACATCTAAGACCAGGAAAAAAAAAAATCCTTCTGTGTGTCTCTATGACGGTTTTTTTTGGTTGAAATGTGTCTATTATGTTCCTAAAAGATTTGAAATATATATATATATATATATGTATATGTATATTTCGTAAATTTTATGCTTTTTATTATGTGGTGATGAATTTGTTTCTCTATATATGTTTCTTTGTAGCGTGGAGGTATGATATCAATGTTAATCTTGTGGGAGCTAACGACGGTGGAACCAATGATCATGTTTCAAATGTTCATCATCATCATCATGAAGATTTATTGGGTTGCTGCCTCTCATCATCAAATCCTCAATCCCAACAATACCATAACCAAGCCGATGCCAATTGCACCAACATGTTTAACACAAACCCAAGTGACCTAATTCTCCATCAACAAACCCTAGTTACACCGCACCATTATCCGAGCGACCCGAGCCCGAGGTTGAGCTACGGACCTTTCGAGACCGCAGGCTCGATTTCAGGGTCCAAATCTTGGTTAAGTCAAGGCTCTTCTTCACTACCACTCTTGGATATTGCCGCTGAGGAGAGAGGTAATCCGAGTATTGATGATTTTACTATTGAAGAGGCTAATAATAACAATGCTAATGGCTCGATGTTGTCTCTAACCATGAGCCGATATGGAGATTCTAATGAGATCAATGGGACGATTTCGGACAACATTGGAGATAATGTCGAGCCATTAGTGATTAAGGGAGATGATTCACGTAAGAGATCGATCGGTAAAAGTCCGGTTAAAGAATCGATTCCTCGGAAATCCTCTGATAGTTTCGGACAAAGAACTTCTCAATATCGAGGAGTTACTAGGTAAGCTGTTTAATTACATATAAATGTGATGATAATTATCCATCTCGGTCCAAATAATATATTAAAGTAGTTAATCTCATTTCCATGTGAAAAGGCATTGATCGATGTGTCACATTTCATATAAAGATTATTAATGATAAAGATCTTACATGCATGTGTGTCATCAAAAGGTTTAGAGAGTAAACGTGCATGTGATCAACATGTTATAATTGGTATTTATATTTATAAATTAATGTTTTCGTATACGTATATATATATATATATAGGCATAGATGGACAGGGAGATACGAAGCTCATCTGTGGGACAATAGCTGTAGGAAAGAAGGACAAACGAGGAAAGGAAGACAAGGTGACCAAAGAAATCGAATTTAAATATTATTATTTTTTCTTATATAACTTATTTATTTAGTGAATTCGCGTCGCTTTTCCTTTTCTTGTTAATTTCCTACATATATTTCACTGACAGTTATACTGGTTTTTCATTTCATGTACTGTTTTATTGGCTCCGACACGTCTCTCCGCTTCAATCAGTTTATCTTGGTTAGTACCTTATTATATATATTTGATTATAAAGATAAGTAACCATTATATTATATGGTTTTTGAATATAATTTAAATATAAAGGACTATATGATTTGATAGGTGGGTATGACAAGGAGGAGAAAGCAGCAAA
The DNA here is from genome assembly GCF_000463585.1 of Tarenaya hassleriana. Lineage (NCBI taxonomy): Eukaryota > Viridiplantae > Streptophyta > Magnoliopsida > Brassicales > Cleomaceae > Tarenaya > Tarenaya hassleriana. The sequence continues at coordinate 4,585,895 of NW_010965372.1, read as the reverse complement.
GGCTTATGATTTAGCGGCCTTGAAGTATTGGGGTCCCACCACCCACTTAAATTTCCCTGTGAGTTTGATGGTGACCCAACACGAACTCTCCCTCCCTATGTATATACATTATTATACAACACATACAAACATGTATAACATATAGTACCGTCGAAAATATGTATAACATATAGTACAACACATATAAACATGTATAACATATATATGCACACATACATGATACATGCATGCATGCATGACATGAGATTGATTGAAGTCATTCACACCACTAAATTACTAATCTATAGTGTAATTATATGAAATAATCCGAGCTACATGTATACATGTCTAACATATGGTACCGTCGAAAATATAAACAATAATATAAATGCCAATAAATTCCAATGGCGTTTGAACTAGAGACCGCAATGGTCTGTGTGGCATTATATAATCTGAGCCACCTTTATATATAATATTTTGTATCTAAATTTTGCATTTAAATTTGGCACGTGCATATTAGTTATGAGTGATATACGATAAATTAAATATAACTGTGAAAGAGTATAATAGAAAGGCATTTAAACGTTTGTGTGATGGAACACGAAAAACTAAAATGCATATATATATATATATATATGTATATATCAATGATTTCTTTTAATATTTATAGTCAATAATTTTGAAAGAAATTAAATAGAGTAATTGTGTAATAACATTTTGGATGTAAGTTTTTTTTAATAATTTATATACAAAATTTAGTTAATATGAAAATAATAAATTTTACGTTAAATGGCAAAACAACTGAAAACACGATGTAATATTCAAAACATATATAGTGGTGGACTATATATACACACACGCAGAGCCGTCTATTAGCATGTTCAAAAGGTGCGATGGAACATGGCCCCCAAGATTTATGGGGCCCCTTATTAATTAATAATTATTAATAATAGAAAATAATTAAAATTAATTATAAATGGTAACAACTTTTGTTATTATTAATTATCTTTATTATTATTAAATAAATTAAAATATTTATTTTTAACAACTAAAACCAAAATATATTATAATTGTTATAAAAAAACATTTATTAGAACTGATTGTTTCTATAAAATATATTAAAAAAATATTTATTAAAACTAATTAAAATATATTATAGCAGTTCATTGGTATATTATGTTAAATTAAATATATTTATATCATTTTTAAATAGTTTTGGAAATAATACGATTTTTAATTTTTTAATTTTATTTAAAATTATTATTTTTAAATTTATTAATTTATATAAATTTAAAATATGTACATAGCCCCAAAAATTTGTGAGACGGCCCTGCACACACATATATATATATAGATGAATGCATATAATTATGTATATTCAAGGCCATTATTTGTGTCCACATATATGTATATAGGATGATATAAAATAGATGTGCATATATAATCATTTTACCCCTAAACAAATGTGTCCGTCAGGTATATAATTATTTGGTTTTGTATCAATGATTTGTATATGTATATATATTTGTTTTTGAAATAATAACATCTAGATATGAAACTAATTATCGTTGCATGCAATATGCATGCATGCATGAATGCTTTGACGCTTAATTATGAGAAGGAACTGGAGGAAACGAAAAGCATGAACAGGCAAGAATTTGTAGCCATGCTAAGGAGGTAAATGCAAAAGTTCAATATTAATTTATCACACGTAATCAATATAATTACTTGAACTAATGTGTGTAATTTTCTTAAACATTATATTTAAATTTAATTAGTATATATCTTTAAAAAAATGTATTAGGAAAAGCAGTGGGTTTTCAAGAGGAGCTTCGGTCTACAGAGGAGTCACGAGGTTAAGCAGATCCATTATTTTTTTTCCCGCGGATTTTATTATTCTTACAAGTTATATCTTCGATATTTCCTTTGGTGCAGCTATATTTATAAATTATTTAAACTAAATAAATTATATAATGTTTTTTGTTAGAGGAAATTGACTTTTAAAATTTCGGGGAGGGGGTGATTCATCTCTCTTTTTTTTTTTTTTTTTTCTATTTGCAGCTTTAATATTATTCAATCGTTTCGAGCTAATGTGGGCAAGTATAATTATTTTTAACCTACACGTGAATCCACACTGTAGAATGGTCTCTGTGTATATATATATATATATATATACACACATGTACCTGGATCATGCATGTGTTGAGTTAGTACACAGGCACAAAAGCTATTATATATATAGACCTATTAGGGTTTAACATTTTTTAGGTGTAATTTTTTGGTTCTGTGAAAACTACGCGTATTTAGCCTTATATCGTTTTCATTAGGTTAGGATTTTAAGATTTGAGTGTCACTAAAAAAATAATTATTTTCCAAACAAATTTGTTTCGTTCGGAGTTTTTTTTCTTTTTTCTATACGGTTAGGATTTGATTAATCCGATTTTAGATCAAATTTATTTCCGATATTATTATGTATTTTTCATTCATTTTAGTTCGGTTACATATATATATATATATATATAAAGGTGTATATATTCGCACTTGAAAATAATGTTAAAGAGAAAAGCCATTGGTAATTATAATTGTAGGCATCATCAGCATGGAAGATGGCAAGCTCGAATCGGCAGAGTCGCTGGAAACAAGGACTTGTACCTCGGCACTTTTAGTATGATTTATCTCTCATCACTCTCGTATATATATATATATATATATATGTATATATGTATATATATATATATATAGCATTCGAATCGATATCATGCATTTTGTTTACACCAAACTCCTACAATCATGGAGATAATAATAAATTTTCACGCGTACGCAGGCACGCAAGAAGAAGCAGCAGAGGCATACGATATAGCGGCGATCAAATTCAGGGGCACGAACGCTGTGACGAACTTCGACATTAGCCGATACGACGTGAAGAGGATTTGTTCGAGCTCTACCCTCATCGCCGGCGACCAGGCCAAACGCTCTCCCACCAACTCCGGCGGCCATGACCACCGTGAAGCCGCCGGAGACTCGCACCAACATGATCATGATCATGACCACCATCGTCAGGATCAAGATCATGATCATCATGGTGAGACTATCCCCATGTTTGCTCTGTGGAACGCGTGATTCCATTTTGGCATTAACCTATGATTGTTTCGTTGCAATTCAAGACGTTTTTAGTCAGTATGTAGTACAGTATAATTTTATATTTACGGAGGTATCATCATATACATCTGTTAGTATGACCTTGGGTTATGTACGTATTGATTTTTTGGATTTCAAGTTTTTTTTTAAATTAAAATTTTCCTAATTAAGGTCGTGAATTTACAATTTTATTTCGTTGATCGAAACAAGTCAAAACTCTGCATAGATTGAGTGGTACTACAATGCAGGGGAGCCTTCAAAGAGCCGTATATATACACATATATGTATATATATTATGTCTTAAATTGCGTGCCCTCTTCCGTCTTCTTTTCGCGTGACTCTGTCCCACGTGCTTCGGCGGCGCGTGATGCTTCAATCGCCTCCTTCGCCGGTGGCATATTCTCTTGATTTTGAAATTTAAAGGGACTGAAATGTCTCTATATGATTAAGGAACATTATTATGATCCTTACATTGGTAACATCGAAGACTAAGGAATAAAAAAATTGAAATGATGCAAAATGCTATTCAGCCTAGTCCAAACACATAACTTTGTTTTTTTTTATTTTATCGTTTTCTGATTTTATAAAATTATATATTTAAGCTTTTATATATTTTTACTTTGTTTCCAATGTTATCTCGAGATTTTGTTTATAATTTTTTTTCTTTAAAATATATTCATATTTTTAAATTTCATGTATTTTTTATTTTATATTCGTTTTAAATTAGACTAGTTTTTAAAATTATATTTAAATTAAAATTCAACTATTTATTTCATCTCATGCATTGGGTTTTACATATATACAAATATCCACCGGTAAATAGATAGAAATCTCATTTTGGTATAACATAAAGATTTAGGGTTTACCTTTGTTTCAAAGAGTGGCATATATATATATATATATATATAATATGTATGTATGTATATGTCGGCACTCATGAAGGTTTTGTTATTAGGAGCTAATTTGGGAATTGCTTGTTGTAGGGTCATTTTGCTTCTCTCTCAAACATGTTTCCATCTTTGTGTTCATTCATTCAATGTCTTCGTCTTCTTCCTTTCACACGGTAAAAGGCTTTGTACTTGGTTTTTTTCCCTCATCATCATCATCATCATCATCATCATCATCACCATCATCATCATCATGATTTCCGTTCACAAAATGTTATTATCAACCTCAATCTAAAAAACGAAATGGAAATTACGTAGAGATATTGTTTATTGTTTTACATGTGTTGCGATCAAATTGTATATATACAAAAGCAAAACGTTTTCTAATCTTCGGATTTGAATATTTTGGCATCATTCTAATCAATCATTAATGCATGTGAAATGCAATACTCAAATATACGCCTACCAAAATTAATTAGTAGTGTTTACATTCATTATATTAAAAATTGGAGAATGGTGATTTAAAAACAATAGTTTTATTCAAATAAGAGAGTTTCTGATATTCTTTGTCATAATAAGAATTGGACGGTTGAGAAATATTACACTAATGATATATACATATCGTGGACTGTTATAGTTTGGATACGTGGAACCAATATTAATTTCATGAGATCGGTCTGAGTCTTTGCACATGAAGCATAATTATTCCATGCAATCCATTGACGTGGATATAACATGTATATATACGCTAACACTATATATATATATATATATATATATATATATATCCCGTTATCTGTATATTCTCATGATAAAACATACATCTTTCACAATTCACCTAAATTCATGCATTGGTATTATTTTATTTACAACAACACTAAAAGAATACGCTAAAAATATGGAAAATGATGGTAAATTATACGTTCTAGTGTCAAATGCAATTTACAATTCAAAATAGATTTATAATTATGAATCGGATTCATTACTATTTCCCTTTTTTTAAAAAACTCAAGAACATTTTTTTTTCATGAGATTAAGAGTTGGAAGAGAATTTAGGGGTTAGGGTTTATGAGTTGGAACATCTCGCGTGCTTTTTTGTTTTCTGACACTCAAAGCAAAAGAGCCGTAGCCTCCATTTCCGAGGCGAATAATTGGCCTCATGCTATGGTATCATTGTGCTTATATACATATGACACATATATATACACACACGCATACATTCCTATATATACGCACATATATATATATATATATGTGTGTGTGTGTCTATGTCTTTTGATGACTGCAAGTGTAACTTTCTTTGGCCCATACCATACCTATGGGGATTTTGATGATTTCCGATGTTCCCTTTCTGCATCTGCCTCTTGAATTCCAACACATTGCATTAATGAGTTCTGTGTTTCATCCCATCATCACCTCATTCTTTTTCCCTTTATAAAATTCTATAATATATACCACTTTCCAATCTGTTTTTTCCCTTTTTAATTAAATATGTCAGATATTTTTTTTGGGTAATATGATTATAAAGTTTATCAAAACATGAAATATGTAATAAGGTTTGGTTTATAGCTATTGAAATATGACACGATTAATATTAATTCATTCAAGTACGTGACGGATAATTATAAGTTAAATCCCCTAAAAAAATAAATATTCTCAAAAATTTAAATAAATAGATAAATTTTAAAACTTTTAAATAAATATACGAATTTTGAAAATGGTGTCGTATTATTCCATAATAAGGGCGATAATCAACCGTTACAACAATTTGTAGATGTGTCCTTGTAAGTCAGTCATATGCAAAAATGCCACGTCATGCCACGTCATACATATACACATATTATGTATACGTACATTTATATACATATACACAGATCTAAAATCTTATTGGGCCGGATCCTAATTGGGCCCAACAAACACGGACCCACGGATCTAAAAAGATCAAGACTTTCGTCGTCGTCTTCGTCGACGACCTCCCCTGTCAATTCTCTCACCGGTTTCTGGTTTCTCAGATTCGCTTTTCTTCTTCCGTCCATTTAACCAAACTTCAGAGATACTTTTTCACACTATTTTCTTTTGTCTTCTTGTTCGATCCGGAGTTTCAAATCCGACCTTTTGGTACCTTTGATCTTCCAGTAGAAGAAGAGGATCCAAACAAAATTTTGGTTTTTTTTTTTATAATTTCTGTTAAGTTTAGAGGGAACCCTTGTTGCCAATCTCAGATTTTAAACTCGTGGATGAGCAAAGGATCTGGAGGAACCCAGCTTCAGATTCCTGATCTCCTCCTTTCTTGTTCCCAAATCTCTCTCCAATTCGCGCATTTCCTCGAATCTAGGGCTCAGAACCAATCAGAGTTTCTCTAAGATCTCTATTACAGAGCTCGGTTTCAGCAAAGTCTAATAAAGTGCGTGCCCGTTCTTTTGTTTTGGCCATGGCACCGCCATTATCGAGCTTGACCCTCTTTGTTCTCTGCTTCATCTTCTTCATCTCTGCTTCTATCTTGGTCGAATCTCAACCTCCAGATTCAACCACTAGACCTCCCCCGCCGCCACCTCCTCCTCCTCCTCCTCCGCCGCCTCCGGAATCTCTATCTGCGCCTCCGCCGCCTCCGTCGCGGCCGCGATTCCCGCCTCCGCCAATACGGCTCCGCCCAGAAGATGGCGACGGAGGCATCCTCCTCCTCCTCCGCCGCCGCAGAAGCAGAAGAAGCTCAACACGGGGAAGGTTGTGGGAATTCTCTTCGCTGGAATTGCTGCAAGCTTGCAAGTGATGGTCGCAGGCTTCCTGCTTTTCAAGAGACGAGAGCTTCTGAAGGTAAAAAATGGACACTGAACCGATCGACGGGTGCCAAAGGAATTGGAGATTCGAAGCGGATGACGAATTCAGCGATCTGGGTATTGTCGGAAATCGATGATGGGCTTGCTCAGTTCGAACTTGGAAATCTACCGTCATTGTGAAGAGCATTGAGGATTGCTGTCAGGAGTTAAGTAAGCTCCATTTTGGTCCCACTTTTCATTTCGTTTCTCTGTAAATGAAAAGGTTTTGGTTGAATCCTCTGTTTTCCCGTTTTGGAATGAAATCTCTTTTCTCTCACACTTAGTTTCTAGTCAGTCATAGAAAATATAAATACATTATAGTTATATGCAGTTGAAGTGTTGTGATGAAAATCCAGTTTGATGCTTCAAACCAGAACTGTTCTGGTCTCAATCTGAACCAGTCGGTGCCAGTGAACTGAACTATTCACCATTAGCTCATCAAGCTTCGATTTTTCGGGTTCGTGAACAGAGAATTCTCTGTCTTCTCACTGATAAATCTTGTCAGAACGCAGCATCTGGTTGTGGCTTTTTGCTAAAAGATCTAAACTTTAAGCACTATGTTTACTTGGGTTCGTTCTTGATCAGAGACTTCAGTCTCTGTTCTCGTTATGTGTATGTACTGAGTGGAATCTCTTTGGAACCCACGTGAGGGAGGTCCTAAAATTTGGTATGGCTTTTTATATTATTGTCCAATCATACGTTCCTGAACTTTTCTAGATATCGGATTAGAAAGTTAGTGGGTCAGATTTTAACATAAAGCTATAAACTTGGAATTTTTGAACCAATTGAAGAGAATTCCATAACGACTGAAACAGAACAGTGGAATCCACGAGGATGGGAACTGACAAACTCAAAACACATTACATGATGTTCGCAGGGTTTGAACAAAACACAAAAAGGACGAAGAAGCACAAAGGGAAAGACCATAAAAGAAAAACAGGACAAACGATCTGAGTGGAAGAAACCAATGAAACCCAAGTTTTAACCAGTTCCTCCAAGAACACCCTTGAGCTTCTTGATCTGAGCAGCATCAAGGAAGGTAGTAGCAGCAACAAGCTCGGTGGGGAGACCGTTGGCAAACAACGCGAAATCGAGAATCTGAAGACCCGGGTTAGGGCTGCTGAAGCTGACAATGGCTGCAGCAGTGGAAGCACCAGCATTCGTCTGGAAATGAAGCAAGCCCTGTGGGAAAACCATCACCTGACCCGCTTTAAGCGTCTGAACGTAGACAGCGTTGGATGAGGACACGAACCCTGCGGTAATGCAGCCATCAAGGACATAGAGAATCTCGGAGGCACCAGGGTGAGTGTGCATTGGGATGACACCTTTAGGAGCAAGGTCAAGCCGGGCAATGGAGAGGCCGAGCCCGTTAACTCCAGGGAACTGAGCCACAAATGCAGGAGTGACCGCTGCATTTATGATGGAGGAAGTGTTTCCAGGAGTGGATAACCCGGTAAACACAAAGTCCGTGGCTTTCACGTTAATGGGGCGAATGCAAGGGTAACCCGAGGGAGTATCTGCGTGTTTCAGGTTAGCGACGCAGAAATCTTGAACAGCGGCATTGGAGAGAGTTAAGAGGAAAGACAAGAGGAAGATAACACGAAGCATTTTGATCTCTCTCGATTGGTTTCTCTTTAAAATTCTCAAGGGAGGAGGGAGAGGCTTTGATATAGGGAGGTTGGAGAGGAGCTGTGTGGTGAAGAATGGAGAGACGGTGATAAGCTTTCGCTGTCTAGACACTGCGAATAGGGACCATTCTGCATTTACGCAGAAGGGGAAACTGACAAAATGCTTCTTTTCCTTGCTTGCTGTTCATCACATTTGATGCTTTTTTGGATGATATAGACACTGATATTTGAGATTTCAAAAAGAGATTTTCGGGTTAATCCTCACCCGATGATTACGAAAACTGACAGCTAGTCCGAAAAACACCGTGTTTAAACACAGACAGTAAGCAAACAAACCAGATAATGGTTTGATAGATTTCAGTGGTGATAACATCAAGAACATCATAAAGATACAATCTTTCTCTTTTTTCTGATCAAACCCAACTCAGAAACTCAAGTAATGTTGCCAGAACCAGACAGTTAAACCCACTTCCAAGAAGCTCTCTCTGTCAATTCATGGAAAAGCTCTGACGATTTCGCCAAGTTGGCTTAGAGGGGGAGGAAAGAAGAGATAATGAGAAGAAGGTAACGTCTCGTAGGGGCAAGTGTGGTCCTGAGGAGGTCACATGTGAGCAGCCATAAGAAGACATTTTAGACAGCTCGAATCCCTCCGTAGATTCTCTGTAATAAAACCCTTTGTCTTGCTTATATCACCTCTGTGAAAAGAAAAAAAATTACGCAGACCGTTGGAACAATATGTGGATGATATGATACCATATGTATATATCCCCTCTTTAAATTTTTAAAAAAAAATCAACCAAATAGAGGGAAAAAAGAGCCTTAACACAGAGAACTTTTGAGTTATGATTATGTAATAAAGATTCAACATTCATTTTTCATGTAAAAATCTCACATCTCCATCGTGGGACCAATGAAATGATATAGAATTTGCCATTAATGCTTGTCACTATACACTTTTTTTTTTGTTAACTGAATAATTTGATCAATGTACATGAGTTTTGTCAATAACCTAAGGTTAGAATTATTATTTGATTTACCATTTTATCTGAAAATGTGTGTTATTCGATGTATACAATTTTATACATATATAGGTTGAAGCATCAAATTTGTTTTTTTTGCTAAAGTATCGGATTTGAAGGACATTTTTTCAAAAGTATAAAATGCAATTCCACACGTTCAACCAAAAAACAAAAATAGCCAAAACGTACTTTAAAATTTTCAATTTTAGAAAAACTATACCTATCTAATTTTTATATTAAATTCTATTTTTATTCATTTTTAAAGAAATTCGTTTTTATTTTATATTCGATTTAAATGATTCAGATTAAGTTTTTTTGTTTTACTTCTCAATATGAATTTTATATACAGTACAGATACATTCAAATTTTATTTAGTTCAGATTATTTTATTATACAACCGAACAGATACCGAAATGTCCACCACTATAGTGTAAGTGAGCACACACGTAAGCCATGCCAGTTTAAACGTAGCATGCGATTCGCCACGTTCAACCGGATATCAGAAAAACCAAATAGTAAACCGGACGGTTAAGAGCTCTTAAATTGTACCGAACCAAATACCGGGAATTCCTATTTCCAAATTTAAACCCACACAGAGACATTGCACTAGACAGAGAGGCGCACTCTTTCTTCTTCGCCACCTTTTGCGTTTCTGGATTCTTCGCAGAGATCGCCATTCCGATTCCAATGGCGCCCATGAAACTCATTCATCTCCTCCATCGCTACCTCTCGGTTGCTCTAACCTTCTTTCAGAGCATCATTTCGTGTTTGTTTGACGACAACAATCATCGAATTTTGCATTTCCTCGAATACCCAATCCTGATCAAATTCGTTGACGCGATCTTATCCCTATACTTCTGGGTTTTCTGCGATCTCCGTCCGATCACTGTCGACATCGACGGCGATTCCACCGTCCATTTCTGGGTCTCCGGCCACCGCAAATTCGAGCGGAAAAACCTAGTGATGCTCCACGGGTACGGAGGGAATTCGAAATGGCAATTCGTGCACCAAGTCGCAGATCTGTCGAAATCGTTCAACGTATTCATCCCAGATATGGTTTTCTTCGGGAAATCCTATTCGAAGAGGTCGGATCGGAGCGTGGAGATGCAGGCGAGGTGCGTAGGGTTGGGGATGGTGAAGGGATTGGGTGTGGGAAGGTTCTCGGTGTACTCGATCAGCTACGGTGGGTTCGTGGCGTATCGGATGGCCGAGATTTGGCCGGAGACTGTGGAGAAGGTGGTGATCGTGAGCAGTGGCGTGGGGTTCACGGAAGAGCAGAAGACGGCGGAGATGAAGAAGTACGGAGATCGGGATTTGTCGGAGATTCTCGTGCCGAGAAGCCCACACGATCTGCGGCTGTTAGTTAGAGCTTCCATGAACACCGGCCTCACGCACTTCGAGTGGGTGCCTGATTTCGTCCTCTCTCAATTCATCGCTGTGAGTACGCCTCCCCCAATCTTTTCATTCATTCAAAATTCGGCCCCCTGATTTTCGAATTTATCAAAATCAACACTTGATGGAATATGTGTGATGCGAGATTGAGTGCACCGATTCATCAGGCTTTTGGTATTTTTAGGTGATGTATGAGAAAAATAGGAAAGAGTTGATTGAATTAGCCAAGAACTTGCTGGCAACAGAAGAAAATCCAGATTTGCCTGCGATCAAACAGGTAATGGAGTTTTAATTAATTAATTAATTAATTTCGTCTATCTTTGATTTTATAGAAACATATTTTTCTCTCTCTTGTTTTATTGGTAGTAGAGTTAGATGTAAGTGGAAAAAATTATATTTCAGTTCGATTTATTTTTTAGTTTAATGTTTTTGTTTTATAAAAATATATCAATTTGATTTTTTTTAATCCAGTTTTGGGATATAGTTTGAGTTTTTGTTTCATTTGATTTTTAGATAATTTTTATATTTGATTTTGGTATGATTGAAATCTATGAATTTAATTTTAGAAGATGCATATTTAATTAATTTTTACATTGTATTCGTCCATATATAATTATTTGTTTTCCGGCTGGGTTTTTTTGGCATATACTGTTCGAAATGTGGGCCCCTAATTGTGTTTAATAAAGTACTATCTAGGGCGGTTTAAATTTAAATAATCAGGGATCCGAATTTTTGGGGACAGACTTAAACATGTTTTGTTTGTTTTTCTAAAACATGCTTACGTATACATTTTTACTTTCATTAGAAAAAACACAGACATTGAAGAGACATGTATTTGTCATGGCTATGGCTTTGTCTATATAAGAGGTGTTGATATTGTAACATATTAACATACATCGATATTTATTATAAATTTGGAGTGTCACATTAACAAATATCATGAGGGTTAATACAATTAGGGGTGGGTACGGATCGAATATCCATGATTAATATCCGTATCCGTATCCACACAAATACTCGAGTTTATTATCCATATCTGATCTGTAATTTACGAATATCCGAAATTTCGGATATTCGTAATATCACGAATATTTACGAATATTCGTATCCGATATAAAAATTATAAAAATTAAAATTAAAATTAAAGAATAATTTTAAATATAAATAAATTATATAGATCATTTATATTTAAAATTTAAAATTTAAAATTTAAAATTTAAATATTTAAAATCAATTTAAATATAAATATAATCATAATCTATCATGTACAAATATATTCGAAGTTTAAAATTCAAAAAATTAAACATAATAAATCTTAATATTCAATAAATTAAAGATTATAAATCTCAATTATATAAAATATTTCTTAAATATACCTACAAAACATGTAAATATAAATATTTTAAATGTCTATACCAAATTATTCTTATATTTAATAATATTATTAATTAGTACGGATCCGATCGGATATATCGGCTAATTCGAATTTGATATCCGTATCCGACAAATATTTCAAAATAAATATCCATATCCGATCTGTACATTTCGGATATCCAAATTTTTGGTTCGGATACGAATCGGATAACGGATCGTTTCGGTTTTTTCGGATATTATGTCCACCCCTAAATACAATACATTCGGTAATAATTATTTGAGATTATATATGTTTCAGGAAACACTAATTGTTTGGGGTGAAAACGACAAGATATTTCCCGTACAGTTTGCCCATGGCCTGCGAAGGTAACTCAACGAAATTAATATTCTGTTTTACACTTTTTGTGTTATTTATAAATATGAAATTATTATTAATTTGTATATTTTTGTGAGATATAGACGAAGATAGGTCCATATTATTAGAGTTTTGACATAATGTTATATATCCAAAATTGTTAAGACATTTCATGTCGTTTTGAACTATACAATATATTTTTTTAAAAAATCAAATTAGGAGAGGATTAACTATGATTTATGCTTAATCAAATGCAGACTTTTGCCAAACTCAAGGCTAGAGATTATCAAGGAAATTGGCCACGCAGTCAACATTGAAGCACCCGGTGCTCTTAATAATTTTATTATTTCATTTGTTTTAGATCGTTAATTAAACCCCGCTTCCTAATATTTACAACGAAACACTATGTAATAGAAATATTACATATTTAACATAAATAAAAAAATCGTGTATTATATTATCGTATCAGTATATCTAGTCTTATTATCCTCGCGCAACAGATTTCGAATTTCGATATGCTTGGTTATGGACAGGACTTAACTCTTGGATATTTTTTATACTCCCTCCTGTAATTTGGGAACTGAACCATATCCGCACGTGCGCCGTTCGTCGGAAGAATCTCAAATCTTCCGGAAAAAAAATCTAAAAAACTCTCTAAGTTCAACCTTAGCGTTAAACAAAACCCAATGAGAAATCGACACGCGGACAACTGTTTATTTTTTTTTGTTATTTGGCAAAATGGAATATTTCTTTTTTTTTTAACTGATACAACTGTTAAACGAAGCTTCCTTTTTTTTATTTGGCAAAATGGAAGATTTCCTTTTTTCTTTATGTATCCGAATCAACTTGAATAAATGATAGAATGCGTCATAATTTTTTTAAACAGAAAAATTAGAATTTGATTTAGAATAAAAAATAATCTTAAAAAATCGAAAATTTCTTTGAAAAAAATCTATAAATAAAAATAAAAATCAAATCAAATCAAATCAAACCAAATCAATTCGATATAATACCAAATGTTTTGGTCTATGCGTTACACCCTCCAAACCTTTGTCTGTAATCCGATTAGGGCTGTTGATATATCGCTAACCATATTGGCATTTAGGAGTAGCAGCACTGGGCACGAAGGAAACAAGTCCATATTCATAAAATCAAGTTTCTGCCATTTTCATTACAGAGTAATTGTTTTACAGCGGTTTCCAGACATAATAAACCAAAAAGAGACAGTGGAAACAGATACCAAGAAAAACACTTCCAACTACTTGGGAACAGGTACTTCCGGATCACAGCCAGAGCTCAGAGATTCATAAGGGACACGGCGGCACAAAGGGCAAGTGGTGTGGGACTGGAGCCATTCAGAGCCATTCAAAGATGCATCCGCTGTGGAAGACGTGAGAGCAAGGCATGTCGATCACCATGTCTGAATCCGACCACTCCTCCATACAGACGACACAGTTTGCAGAATCAAGATTCCTCTTCAGGCTTTGCGCTTGTTTCTCTCCTTCCTTCTTCAGCCTTGCGATCATTTCTTCTGGTGCTCCCGTTCCTCTGGGACCGTACACTACTTCTTCTTCTTCTTCTTCTTCTTCCTCTCCCTCCTCACATTCATAATCTCCCATAACCAAATCCCACATCCCCAATCCTGGTCCTTCCTCCAGTTCATGAAGATCAAACACAGGGGTTGCAGGCGACATCAAACCATCATGTCCTTCAGACAAACTCGATGGAACCAAATCGTAACAAGCATGTTGATCTTCATCCTCGGCTGCTGTTGCGTCTGTCTGAATGTACTCTTCCTCCTCTTCCTCGTAGTTCTCCATATCAACATCACAGGCGGCGGTATCATGATCTTCACGGAGAATTGTCCGAGAGAACCCATATTCACCATCGTCGTAATCATCGTCGGAAATATCATCAGGAGAAAATACGCTGTCTTCCACAACCTTTACGGCGAGTTCTATCATGATTCCCCCGTCACAATACTCTTTGAGAACAGAGGATATGCGCGAAGAAATAGCTTCTGAAACATCGTCTTCGATCTCGAAACGAACCCGGAGAGTGGCGCGAACGTCGGTGTCAGGACCAAGGTACATCTCCAGGTGGATCGCTTCGTCGGTGAATTCGTTGACGGTGTGAAGATCGCCGTCGCCCATGTCGAAAATCTCTCGGTCAGAGTACTCAAGAGAGATCTCGACCAGGGTCTGCAAGCCCAATTCCGGTCTCAGCTCCACCCTTCCACAATGTATCTCGATCTTCTTGTCGGAATCCATGGCCGAAATTCACGAGAACGAACAAAGCCCTTTCCCGATCACAGAGAATGATTTCTAGGGTTTTGCGCGGTGAGAGAATCGGAGTGAGAATTCGAGAAGAGCAAAACCCTAATCCGATCGCAGAGAAAGGTTTCGAGGGTACTACGCTTAGAGCAAAACCGGGTGGAAATTTCTTAGATTGAGAGACAGAGGCTGAAACTTTCTTTATAGGCACTTCGTGAGATTGGGATATAATAAAAAAAAAAAAAGAAAAGAAAATCTTCCATTTCCACGCAACAGAAAAAAGGAAACTGTGGTCAACAGTTCCACGTGTCGTGTTCTCATTGGGACGTTTTTTAGATTTTATTTTTTCCTGAAGATCAGGGATCATGAACCAAAAAGCGTCAAGTTCAGAAAGAGTATAAAAAAAAAAGTTTGTTACCAAACATATCGAAATTCGAAATCTATCGCGTGAGAAAAAAGACGATATGTTTGGTAACAAACTTTTTTTTTGATAAATAAGCCAAAAAATAAAAAAAAGTATAGAATTTTATCAAGAAAAATATATGAGTTTCAAATTTACTTTATAGTAAAGTTTTTTGCGTATAGCATCGACACTCCCTTTGGCAGCATCCAACTAATTCTTTTTTGGCATTCCCGGAAAAGAAATAAAATAAAACACTATATTATAAAAAAAAAAGTCCAAAATATATTGGGCTTATTAACAGAACCCGACATGTACAAATATCAGTAGATGTCGCCCAAATAAATGTCGGCCCAATTAATTCAGGCCCATGTACAATATCAGTAGATATTTGGGAAAAAAAATTTCTTCGCTTTAATGGTGTAGACCCAGCCCTAGTCACCTTCGCCATCTTCGTCTCTCTCGTCCGAGATTGGAACCGTTCGCATTGGTCGGAACTGAATTTATTGTACGGGTGTTCCAGATATGGAGTCTGAGCAAAGAGATGAGCTTGCAGGTTTCTTACAAGTTCTTCCTCCTGTGGAGTTTTGCTGCGTCTATGGTTCAGCTTTGCACCCGAATAACCACGACAAGGTAGGCGCTGTACTGTCTTGACTTGATCTGTCCGTATGTTACTTGCATTCCTGAATTTTCATTGGCTCACTGGCTTGAACAGTTAAAAAAACACGATCTTTGTTTTCTTTATAGTCTAAAATGGTGGACTACATCCTCGGTGTCTCCGATCCTGAGCAATGGCATTCCGAGGTGAGGCTAGGTCTAGAGCTATTCCCGTTCACTGTGATCTTACATGGAAACCCTTGTTTACTCTGTAGATCCTCATCTTCTTTTTACCTGGTGTTCAAGAATCTTAGAATGAATTCGGATCACTATGCCTCGTGGATGGTTAATCTCGGAGGGGCTAGGCTGGTATATCTCTCTCTCTCCCTCTCTATGTCTCGTGCAATTGGATTGCTGTTGCGGCTTTATCTCTCGACCAGAACGCTAAAAAACGGCTTCTTCCTTCGCTAAGATCAGTGGAGTTGCGGATAAAGTAGGAGTTGGAGTTCACTTCAATCCGTTTGTCACTTGGAATAACAGGGTAACGAGTTCAATTTCTGATTTTTTTTTTTATCACTTCCTAGTTCATGCTTGTGTTCTATGCTTCATCTGTTTGACTTTCGAAGAGGATGATCGCATTGGATGAAGAGTTGTACACTTTATTTCTTGCATTACCCATTTTTCTTTCTGAAGCTCTGTGCAGATGCTCAAGTATGGGGTTGTCCGGATGCATAATCTAGTACAGGACATACTGAACTGGGATAGATTCTATTTGAGTGGCCGTCTACAAAAACCGGTACACATGTTGTCCTGTGTTTTTAATATCTGGTTGGCTTGTTAGGCTTCTGAGGAAGTATATGTCTTGGTACAGGTTCATATTCTTGTAGATGGTGTGGACATAGCAAATGTGAACTCCGTTAATCTGAGAGCTGCAATAGCTGCAGCTCTTCTTCTCTTGCCATCAAACTTCACCGAGGTTGGTTTTTGTCATTAGCTCGGAAAATTCTAGGGCAAAGAAGACTTCATATTAATTTACGGAAATCCAATGCAGAAGGATCTCTATGCCAAAATATGTAGCCTTTCTTACATGGGTGACTTGCGCATGCTTTTTGCAGAGGACAGAAATAAGGTTAGAGCCAGTCTCATTTTATACACCTCACAGCGCAAATATCGCTATTAAAATGTGAAAATCTTGCGCGGTAATTCTGAAGCTTCATAATGATCTATATTGTTCGATTATCCTGCCTTTATAGAACTCCTGATCACTATTTTTATTAGTTCAAGCCTTTTTCCACAGGTAGAGAAGATTGTCCAGGGTCAACTTGATTTATTCCAGTCAATGTATAAGCCTTTTCTTGAAGAGTACGAGACCAAGGACTGGCTGCGGTTCACATCTTATGACAATAATGTAGCAAAACTATCTCAGGTACATAAAATTGACATTACAGTAAGAGCAATAGTCGGCATGGTATTGCCTGTGGCAAGAATTTATATCACCTTGTTGATGACTATGAAATTTTTTGGTTGCAGAATGTTATCATTCTCAATCTAGAGCCATTGATCATTTTCGGTTTTATGTCTAAATTACTTCTTCTGTGCCTTGTGATCAGGCTTGCAGTGTTTCAGCTACACGCTCTTTGGTCTCTTCTCTTCCTCCAGCTGTCAGAAACCAGATGGGGGCAAAGCTCGGGGAGAAGAAAATCTCGAGTGAGACCGGTATGAATTCTGATCCCTAGTTTATGCATGTGCCACCCATTCTTAAAACCCTCAAAAGCTGCTATATGTATGATGTGTTTAGACGAAGAACCCATGGAAAACGAGGGTTCTCGAGGCTCTTTTCCGATTTATATGCATAACACCCTGATAACATCTATATATGGATGTTGATGATGATGTGGAGAACTGTTGTTTCCTTACCGCAGGTCGTGTTTTTAGCGAGGTTTTGGTGGGATCAAGAGAAGAAGCTGCAAGATGTATGCAGAAGGTTCTTAGACGAACGGTTATGGTTTCGAGCGTGAGACAGGCAGTGTCTGGTTTCTTGGCTGTTGGATTTGTCAACGGCACAAGATATCTTTCTCAGAAAATGCGGAAAGCTTGGAACTCTCGGAGATGATCATGATGCCAACACTAAGATGCAGATGAATAAGTTTGAATAACCTTCCATGCAGAGACAGGGGGACTGAATCTCTTGAACAATCTCAAGTTTTTGCCATAACTGGTTGCAGGTTTGAACCACAAGAGCAAGCATAAGTTTCTGGAACGTGTCTCCACAATGTGTTTATTCGTTTTTTTTTTTGGGCTATTGCTGTTCAATTTCAGTTTGGAGAATGGTTGTTTGTATGGTCTGAAACACTATTTTGGGGTATAAATGAAAAATCAGTTTACCCTCTGATTTGGTATTCTGTAAGTGTAAGATAACCCAATAGTTGTATTCAGTGAATAACAAGGATTAATTTGCAAAGTTCAAAACTTTTTGTCAATTTCTTGTTTAATCTAATTATAATAAATGTGGCGGGGTTTGGATTCAGACTATGTTGATTGGTAAAAGAAGAACAAGTTGGAGAATTTGATTAGAGAGAGTTCCCACTCCCTTCCCTCGCAAGTTCCAGAGGAAATCCCATAACGCCCCAAAACAAACTGTTAAAGACAAACCAATACAGACTCTAATACTAACTCCAATACAGATTCTGACGCACAGTCTCCACTTCTCTTCACCCAACTCCTGACTATTCCTTAGCACATAGACTCGCAGTTGCTTATCTTTCCGCAATCTTCAGCACTTCTGAAGTGGCTGCTGACCCACTCCGCACCCCGTTAATGCCCCCAACTCCACCCGAAAACTCTGCTCCCCTTGCTGCACAGGTTTCATCGATGACTTGGACGAAACCAGTGAGGTATGCAAATTAGGATCGCCTTTAATGGTCACCATCGTTTCCCCATTACCAATACCAAACTTCATCTCAAGACACTCAAAATCCATTTGTATTTCTCCCATTGTCCTTAACCACTGCACTCCCAAGATAACGTCGGCACTACCCAACTCCAGATGTAAGAAATCCGCCACAATTTCCAGATTCTGCAGCTTTAACACCACTGCTCTACAAATTCCCTCCCCCCTAACTGCTAAACCTGTTCCCAGAAACATATCATAACTGGTAGTGTTGACAGGTTTAATAGACAACTTGTCAATTACCTCCACCGACAAAAAATTATGTGTAGCCCCGCTGTTTATCATCACCACCACCTCCTGATCCCCAATACATCCCTTCATCTTGAAAGTTTTTGGGGACGTGAGGCCTACGGCTGAATTAATCGATGACTCAGCTCCGTCATGCATCTCCAATGGAGGAACTAAGGGCTGACAGTGTAATTCATCCTCCTCCAACAATAACTCTCCCACCTCCTCAACCAAAATGACCCGTAGCCCTTTATTCTTACAACGATGCCCAACATAAGATTTCTCGTCGCAACGAAAACAGAGACCTCTCCTTCTCTTTTCGTCAATTTCCGCTTCCGTTAAACGACGAAAAGAACTTCGTTTCTCTGAATGTGGCAACTCATCAGAGCCCTGCTGCAAACCATTTCCTGTTACTGCCGCTTTGATATTGTCCTGCCTATTCCCTGAATTCCATTGGTGGCAACCAGATGAGTTATGAGGATCACCTGACTCCACTCCCAAACCGGTTGACCACAGCCGACGACCCTCCAGCCGCAAAGACATTGAAATAATATTGTCGATTCCTTGAGGCTGGAAAACTCGTATCATATCACGAATTTCAGGTTTCAATCCATTCTTAAAAGCGCTCTCCAGAAAATGATCTGGAAGATCTGTCATCTGCGACACTAATTCTTCATACTCCTGCAAGTATTCTTTCACCGAACGAGTTTGCTTAAGCGAAAACAATCTAGTACACACAGTACCTGCTTGCACATCACCGAAGCGTGCAATCAAGCGTAATTTGAAATCATTCCAATCACGAAATTGCCTGCGAGTGCTCTGCCAGTTGTACCATGTCAGTACGTGGCCATCGATGGACATATAGGCCAATCGAAGCTTTTCTGCGTCACCACAGCCACCGAGCTTGAAAAAATGTTCAGCTCTAACAATCCAACGGTTAACGTCGAATCCTTCGAACAGTGGTATCCCACGTTTCTTCAAAAGCGATTCGCAAATTCTCGTCAACCTGCGCAATCGATCATCCTCATCGGATCTATGATCATGTGATGTTGCCGATCGAGCCTTATCGGCTATTTTTGTTGCAGATTCTCGGTCGACTGGAGCCTGGCCAACCGCCGCACCTTGTTCCTGACCCACACCAGCCTTCAACCCCGACTTCGGCTTCGATCCTGACTCTATGTTCTTCAACAGATTGTATATTTCCTCCATTTTTGTAACAAGTTCCTTCTGAATCGCTGCTTGCCTTGCTTCCAGCCGATCAAACCTTTCGTGAATCGCATCTAGCTTTCCAAACTTCTCAGTCACCGTTTCCTCCAGCTGCTCAATCCTCTGTCTATTTGTCCTTGTCATGGCGGATCGGAAAATGTGCTCTGACACCGATTTGGTAGGGTTTAGATCAACAATCTGAAAAGAATTTCAGATCCATAAAAAAAGAACAAGTTCCCACTCTCTTCCCTCGCAATCTTCCTAAACCCTACTAAAACCGCCTTTAATATTTCTCACCCCATAACTTCTTAGAAATAACAAAAAAGACCCATATATTTAATTGATATAAGCAAACCCAAAATCACTCCTTTAATCGGTTTTAATGCATGATCCCCTCCCTCAGCGCAATGCAAGGAGTTCTCGCCCCATCTGCACAGACTCCATTATCCATTGACAAGAAAAAAACAATCACATTCATGGGTTCAGAATGCAATTCAAGACACAAGTTACTGGAGATGGATCGAGAAAGATTTCTTACCGGAGAAGTTATTCCCGAGCTCGAGCAATTAAAGGACCGAGCTTTCTCGGTCGTGTGCTCGGTTCAAGAACCGGGTGATGTGCAGGTCGGAGCGTAAAGACATACATTCTCTGTTCACATACTCTTCTTCAAAATGTGTTCTAATAGGATTCGATTTAAATCAATCGTATACGAGAAAATAAAATAAAAGATTTGACAGATGAATTCAGTATTCGAGTATTGTTTAGATGTTTTGATTCTCTCATAGCATTCATTTGCCTCACTGTCTGTTCAGACAGTGACATAGAAGTGTTAGTAGGGGTGTAAAATGAGTTCTGGCCGCGGGTTGACTCATATTCTTCTGAGTTGGGCTGAGAATAATTGAGCCCAGAAAAAAATGGGTCAAACGAGCCAGCCCATCACGGGCCGGGCTTTCTCCAGACCAAGCCCAGACGTGAACGGAGTTCTGCCGGCCGAGACTAGGACCACATCAGCTTCCAGAGTGGTCTGGTCCCCTCCATCTGCAGGTTCTACGGTGAGCTTCACACCTTCTCCGGAGGAATCTACCGCTATCTTATTTAAATTTTATTTTTAAAATTATATAATTGGTCCGCGGGCCGACTCGTTTGGCTCGCGGGCTAAGGCGATCTGGGTTGGATTGATATATTTTTTGCTCGTTAAAAAACGGATTGGGGTGGGTTGGGCTAAAATTTTCTCGGATCGGAACGAGCCGGACCGGGCTGAGCCGGGCCGGCCCGTTTTACACCCCTAAGTGTTAGAAGCATATAGAGGTTCTTGAACAATGGGGAAATCACCCTTACAACTATGTTCTTTCAAGAGACTGAAAAGGACAAAACTGAACTTCCTACCACACACGTCCCTTGCTACTGAAGAAACGGCACGAAAGTCTCTAGAGAAGCGAAGCGATTTAGACACCGTGCCGTTTTACATTCGTAGAAACAACACGATGTTATGCCAGATTAGAGGGAAACGGTAGTGACAACGGGTCGGGTTTATAAACCGGGTCAAATTTATTCGCTCCGGATGACTGCTTCTCTTACCTCGATCTCTTTGGGTACAGAGAATCACAGTGCGACAAAAATAAAGTAAAATAAAATTTACAGGAAAAAAAAGGAAGAAGAACATTATATATTCCCTCAAATCTCTCTGTCTCAAACTGTTTGTTTGCAGAGGACAAGAAGATTCCCTCGTCTTTTCCCCCATAACCCAATAATTCTGGTTTAAAATCTCGGTAAAAAAACAGGAATCTTGTTTTTTCCCCGAGAAAATCTATCCCGGGATGGTTTCTGCTTCGAAAGTGAGGAAACTGAATCAGGAGAGGGCAAACCCATTTCTTGTATCTGCCTATGGATTTTCAATCTGTTGAAATTTTTTGCCTTTCTTAGGGTTCATCGACATATGCTTCATACATATTCTTGATTCTGTTTGTGTTTTAATTATGATATTATGTATTAATTTGTTGGGTTGAAAATCATTTCAGAATCTCTGTGTAACAGCTTTTGCTTCGTTTTTCTCTATCTAGATCTCTTTTTAGTTTGATAACAATACAATTTTTTTTTTTTACTGGATTCGGTTATGGCTTTTTAGCTCCAGCATGTTGGATTCTTGTCCGAAATTGAGTGTTTGAGATTGAAGATGTATCTGGGCACGTTGTACTGAAAAGATTTTTTTGCCTTGGGGGGGAGTACTTGGATCTTCTGTAAGATCTAGGGGGCTTAGAATTCTGATCCAAGTCAGGGTCAATGGATGGTGAAAAAGAAACAGTATGAACAGTATATTGTGAGTTTTTCTCTGTCAACTTTTTTTTTGGGGCCAAAAGATTTACCTTTTCTGTGTCTGGTTTCTGTAAACCAATCCTTCTTTTTCTGAGACAACCTGTTTTTTGTTTTGTGTTTTGTGTTTCTGAAGTGGTTGTACTTGTTGCATTTCAGGTATAAGATCAATCAAGATTTGCGTCTGGCTCAAATCAAGATGGAGGGAGATGTGTTTTCTGGATTTGGAGAGAGATACCACATTGATGGCAAGCTATTGCAGAGCTTCCAGAAGAGTTTTGTGCAAGTTCAGGACATTCTAGATCAAAACCGGCTGTTGATCAACGAGATCAACCAAAACCACGAGTCCAAACAACCCGATAACTTGGGTCGAAATGTGGGTTTGATTAGAGAGCTCAATAACAACATCAGAAGGGTGGCCGGCCTATACGCCGATCTTTCTAATTCTTTTGCCAGATCTGTTGATGCTTCATCAGAAGGTGAATCTACCGGGACCTTCAAATCCGATGGAAAGGTCAACCAGAAGAGATTTAGATCCGGGTAATACACCGAAACCATACTCCGTTCTTGTAGATTCAGAGCTAATTGGTTGTGGAGTAAGAATTTTCATTTTCTTATTGAATAGAGAAAACATGATTTGTGTATTGCTTGAGGTTCTGAAAATGTGCCCTCGTTGTAATCTCTGTTGAAACTGCAACTGCATATGTTCTTCTTCACCTCTGAGATTTCAGACAAATGGTTTGGTCTTCATTGTTATTATCCTCACACCCCATTGCAGATTCTCATTCATCACTAGAGCCTGTAATTTATATTATCATCTGTCTGGATGTAGATAGATTAGATTCCTTGAACAACCTTTCAACAAAAGTTTTTCTTACATGGAAGAGATGCTTTGGTAATCAGTGGAAGCAACTGTTGAACCAAAATACCCAATTTGGGGATTAGAGTAGTAATGCATGATTTTATCTTACTGTTCATTAAATTAAACCTATGGCAGTAACTTTATAACCTAAAGAAGAATCAAAACAAATGGCAAAAATGAAAAAGCCATTAAAAGATGAAGAACCTTTTGCCCTGTGGTTGCTCTGCATGCTTCATGTTAGTCAAAAAGACAGCAGAGACTCCTAGTTTTAACTTTAGTTAGGTCTTTGCCTCTCTTTGTCCATTTTCACAAGTTTCCAAATATATATATATATATATATATGTATGTGTATATATCCACCAAGCTTTTTATGGTTCATGTATTGGATTATGTGTTTGGAGCAAAGATTTAAGAATCTTAAGGGGAGGAGGTCCCATGTGGTTAGAGTTGATGTCAGCTGCTTTGATACTTTGGCTTATTAATGTTAGAGCTATATATGGTTTGAGTTCGTTCATCGGTTCACTCTAGTTTCAGTTCTGTGTTTATTATTTTTTGTCATACGATATTTTCAACTGTTATGATGTCTCTATCATATTAAATCTGCTATTCAAACCTTTTTTTTTTATGGCATTTTCATTGACGTAATGTTAGTTTTTATGGGTTTGAATAAAGCGTTTTAACATTTATTTTTTTTATCATTAATAATATATACAATTTTTAACTGTAGTAAAATATTCAAAGAATACCTTTTTTTTAATTAGAAAGTAGTTAAAATATTAAAAAAAATCTATCAACTTTTAAAATAAATTTGTATAGATTTTTTTACAAATCATAAAATAATTTTTGAAAAAATACAATGTTTTTAAGGGACAAAATTGTTTTACAAAACTATTTTATTATGAGATAAGAAAACTTATTTTTATTTGAAAAAAATCGTTAATAATCCTATAACAAAACAACAAAAACAATTATGATTAGAAATCGGTAGGGTTGTGTAGACGTACTTAAAAAACTCATCCAATATAGGACATGCCACGTGGAATATAGGTGAACCAAATCATGGATCGACATAACTATCAAATCAAATTTAAAATGTTATCAAAGAATGCGTATTATTTAAATATTTGAAAATTGTTGCAAAACCATCACTAAGTAATTCATTAGTTCTTTTTTAATTCTCACTTTTTCTTTATTCAAGATTAGCTCAGAAAGATGCATTTATTTTATTATAAAATGTTATCCATTCGGTCCGAAACAAATTGGTTAAACATTATAATATATGATGATAAGTACGAAGTATCAAATTGCATAGTGCTACAATTTCATTGAAGCAGAAGTAGAAACCAAATACCATTGCACTAAACCGATATAGAATCACTGTTATGAATCCGGTCAGCAAAAAACCGACACTAGAACCACTGGGATAAAGGTAAAACCAGATACCATCCCGGATGTCAATCCAAAGCAGATGTAGAAACCAAATTCCATTTCACCAAACCAAAATACGGTTATAAATCTGGTTAGCATAAACCGATACTAGAACCACAGGGATAAAGGTACAAACCAAATATCATCCCGGTTATCAATCCGGTTAATATAAACAGATACTAGAACCACAGGATATGAGGCTGAACTTACACAAAAGCTCCGTGAATTAGCCTGAGCAAATACCAAAACCATTGCATAACATTTACAGAAAACTAACCTAGCAGAGCCTAGTCTCAAACTTGAGAGTTATGCCCATACTGAACAACTCCTGACTCAGTAGCTTGGCTCCATAAGGAACATTGACCCGAACAATGTTGTCGGCTGAACCACAGAGCTGACAGTACGGCCCTCGGATCTTGTGGTTCCCGACAGCTCTCTGGATAACATTGGCCAAGCTTTCACATCTCCTGCAGATATACATCTCTGACGAGTCACTGAGAGTGAAGAGACGTTCGTGCAGGTTGGCTGAGGCGCCGTGGGCTAATAAGCAGTCACGTTCCATCTCTCCAAACTTAATGCCTCCAAACCGTTTCCTATCTGCAACTGGTTGGCGGGTTAGCGGGTGGACCGGACCCGTGTTCCTGAACTTGACTTTGTCCTCAGCCATGTGAACCAGCCGCTGGTAGAACGTGGGACCGATGAATATAAGAGAGCGTACCATTTCTCCTGTCCTACCGCTGTATACTCTTTCACTCCCCCATCTCGAAAACCCGGCCCTACAACCAGAAAGTATATGTGAATATAGTCCAGCAGGAAGAACTGGTGAAGAAGAAATGAATCACAAGTTCTTAGAAGCTCGGTATGTGATAATAATCACTAATCATATACACAAGGTGCTAAATTCAGACCAGAGGCCCGAGCATTTGATGCTGTTTTTCACACAGCCTGGCCCTAAGCATTGCAACTGTTTCATTTTATTTTATGTTTTGAGTTAGAGTTGAAACAGAATGTGAAAAATGTACCTGTGAAGCTGATCGGTGATATCGTCAACAGTCGGAGTGGAGAAAGGAGTAGCGTGCCTCGTCAATTTTGCTGTACTCCCAACAGTCTTGCCCTTTGTTTTGACACCACATGCAATTCCCTTGGACAAAGCAGCCTCTAACAGTTGACCTGGGGTTTGCCTTGAAGGAAATGCATGTGGGTTTATCACAATATCTGGAACTATTCCTTGTATCGTGAAAGGAAAGTTCTCTTGTGACTCCAGATAACCTAAAACACCCTTCTGACCATGCATACTGGAGAATTTGTCTCCAAGACACGGGGAACGAACCTATATCATGCCGGATATAAGAACCGATCAGACGAGTACCGGATAATTCAAAGAGATACACATAGTTCAAAGTCATCTTTTACTTTTGCTTTCACACGAAGGTGATAAAATATGAACATAAGCAGACAACTCGAAAAACACACACTTAAAATTGTCATCTGGAGCTTACCTGCCTCAGAGAAACTGTAGCAAAGTTTTTCCCATCATCATTAGACGACAAGATGACTTTTTGAACCATTCCTCTCTCAGTGTGCTTGAGTTTTATGCTGTGATCAGCCCCTGACTCGGCACATCTGCCGATGACAATGTCACCACTCTGCATATTTGCCCCGATGAAGGGGAATCCATCATCATCAAGGCTGTCGACACGACCAATCTTGCTGGCAGTCTTCCCAAAGTATACATGGTCATCCAGCTTCTTTCTTTTCTTCTCATCCTTGGTATCCACCTCGGCTTTATAGCTCCTAATATGCTCAGTCCGGAACATCCCACGTTCCAACGACGCCTTGTTCATTACAATTGAGTCCTCTTGATTGAACCCAAGATGCACATTCACTGCAACTATGGCATTCTGACCATTGTATAAGACCTCTTTTCCAAGACAATCTGAGGCCAGTGTCCTGAAAAGGGGCTTCTGAGGATAGAAGAGCTGATTAGACAGTGTATCACATCTGATACCAGGGTTTGTCGTGGAGAAACCAATGGCCTGTTGACAGTGTTTCTGGGACTGGTACAGAACTCTCCTTGCGTGGTCATGATTGGCAAACGGAACAATTCCACAGCTAACACCTAGCAAGAAAGACATGTCTAATTCACAGTGTGTATAACCTTTGGACATTCCAACTTTATCTTCCTTCAGAAGGTGCTTGATCCCCCATGCCGTGCGGCAATCTTCTTCTTCTTCAATTCCAATCAGCTCAAGAATCCCTTGGTCTAAAAGACGCTGGAAGGAGTACTGTATCGGTTTGTCCTGCTTCAACTTGTGAATGTTCTCTATAACCAGAAGAGGTCGAAGAATTCTCCCAGCATCGGTGAAAATTCTTACTTCTTCGTCGTTTGCATCTCTCTTGATTTCCATCTGCAATAAATGTCAAATCCATTAAAGCAATCTAAAGATCAGAATTATCAAGATAGCCAGAACTAAGACGACTCCATTTGTGAATCAGAACAAATCCATACTACATACAAACAGCATGAGCAAACTGTGATAAGAAAGGATATATGGATAAACACAAATGGCAACAAGCAAATTATACCTGATGAGGTAATTCCTTCTGACGCCGCCTACTTCTCAACTCATAGACAAAAGATTCAGAATTTGCACTGACTCCTACCAAATCTCCATTCAAAAACACTTTATATTGGCCATGCAGCGATGAGCTCGTGTCATTCACCAGCTCCTCCATTCCACATTCAAAAAGCACTTTAAGCACAGGAGGCTCCAAGATTTCAGTGCTAACAAGTCCCAGGAGGGATAAATTCTTCACCAGACCACAATTCTCTCCATCAGGGGTCGACAGAAAGCAAACCCGGCCCCAGTGAGAAGGGTGCCTATGACACACATCAGAAACCACTCAGAACACTATTCAGTTGATTCTGCCAAGCATGTAAACTTTCAACAGCGTTTCTCAATATATAAGCTCTCAAATTCAAGACAAATTAAAATGGATTACCTTGTCAATGTAATCAAATAGATATTCACCAGACATTGTCAACACAGCAAATAAATTTAATATATAATAAGGATACCATCTCTACTGTTTTGAGATCAATAGCTATAACAATACCTGGGACTGCGCAGAACACAAGCAGTAACTAGCATGAATGATTTGAAATGAATACAAGTATCCGATATAGCAAATTGAAAACAACAGCAAATGCAGTCCATATAGTGCAAAATTTTGAATCAAGCAGCAGTTGGTGTATATATCCTAAAATTCACTTACGGATATCTTGCATCTCCAACCTTCCCATTGTATTGAACCTGTTGTCGTGTTCTCCTAAGATCAATCAATGACTGCAATGGATTTGCTCGACCTAGAGTTGCCACAACGCCTGAAATCCTTTCCATCTTCTTGAAAGGATGAGACCAAGCTCCAGTTGAGAAAGCTCTTGTTAGTCCATTAGTGATAATGGAAGCATCCAAATATTGCTCAATTTGCTTCAGATCACCATCTCCAGTCAGGTGCCTCTGCATAGCCTTGGTCATGGTCTTTCTTGCATGTAACAAATGCACCCGTAGCTCTGTCTCTAACAATTCTCCTGCCAAATCAACCCTTTTGTTCCTAAAACTGTCTCTATTTTCACATTTTCGTTTCCCACAGTAGGCAAGTAGAAGGCACTTCACCATGTAGCCCAGGAAACGTGCTTTTTGCTTCACACCTTTGAGACCCGGAAACATATAGAGGCTTATGCACTCATCCGGGCTTTCACCGGGAGGAAATTTTGTGTTTTTTATTTGATTTCCTACATATGTTATAGCATTTATCCCATGCCTGAATCCTTCACCGACTCCATCGGCATCACGAATAGAGGCCAAGAAAATGTTGACTAAGCTTGCATAGTGACAGCCACAATCAATCAGATCAATGATTTCTTTGTCTGACGAGACACCCAGGGCAAAGAACAGGATCCAGACAGGGATATCCGTTGACAAGAAATAAACAGTAAGAACTTTCTCTGTTCTGTTAGAATTTTCCGATTTCGGGGGCTCACCTAGACGCACGATGAGTCTATTTCTTTTCATTTCTGAACGGTAGGCAACTGTCCATTCTGGAGTACGGGAAACCCAGAGTCTCTTTAAACATATCTGCTCTTGAGCAATAAACACCTGCAACAACACAACATACTGATCTTAGGAACTTGACAGAGCAGATTAGCAATATCACTGGATGGAATAAAAAAATATAAACTATCAACAATGTTAATTTAACATGATAATCTTGCTAACGAACATAATTAGGACACCAAGGGGTTGACACTCAGAGAGAGCTATTTGGATAAATGCAGGGGCATTTACAGGAATGCAACCTATCAGAAAGATCTCATAATAAAAGTTGCACTATAATGAACGTACATAAAGTGTCAAATTCATTCAAGTCCCACCTTCTCAGCGCCCTTTATCACAAAATAACCCCCATGATCAAAGGCACAGTCACCCTTCTCGTCATCCTTCATGTGGCAAAGATCTGACTTCACCATCACTGGAATCCGACCAATCGGAATGTCCTGTTTTTTAACGTCTAAAACTTTCTTCTCAACGAACTCATCTTTTCCTGTCTTAAATTTGTCTTGCCTGACAACTTTCCTCGTAAACACCTGTCCAATTAAAAATTACAGGAACATTAGACGATAAATAAGTCCACAAAGCTAATAACATACAAGGAAGCACATCAAACTTTATCACAAGTTTAAGGCTTGGGAAACCGAAAGAGGCAAATAAAATTTCCCGTACAATCAGATCCCCAATTTAAGCACACTTAGAGGAAGACCACAAGTAGTAAACAACGAACACATTAGAGGGTGCACTCAGTTTACACGCAACTACTGCAGTTCGAAACGCCTATCCACTAGCAGTGAATATAAAACACACAAGATATGTTTTGTTACCTCAACTTCGACGTTTACTTTCATCCTTGATGAGTACGTCATGTTCTGAAGCCTAGCATGCCTTGGAAGAAACTTAAATTCCTTGCCATTTGCGAAGAATGTAGGCTTTTCAACACTGACTTCCCCAAACCTCACCGAGGCATACCGCCAATCATGGTCTTTGTTCTTTGTTGGATCAAACGAGGGCTCAACGATCATTTCACCTAGTGAATCGAACAGCTTCTGGAGCCCGTGTTGTATGAAATGGTTGTAAGAATTGATCTGGTGGCTTATGAGCCCATACTCATTGAAGAACGACGTTGCAGCTTTCCTGCAGAAGTCTTGGAGAAAAGTTTCCCCAAACTCAGACACACTAAACGGCTCACAATCGTCCATCATATCATCCACATCAATATCCATACCTGATGAACCCATGACCCTGCAAAACATGAAAGACCCAGAACCGGATATCAAACAAAATTAGGTTACAGAGTTGTGAAAACACGAAATAAACATGTAAACCCTATGCTTGATCGCAAAACCACAGAAACTCGAAATGCATGTCGAACCCTAGAACTTTTCCTGCACATAGAATTCTCTACTAGAACGCCAAGTGTCGATACAGAAGCATGATGCGATAAGAAGGGGTATATACTTCATTTTGTCCAAAAATTTGAACCACAAACACAGAATCAAACCTAATTTCGGAAATGGAGGAGCGGTTTTTGCACCCGGAGATGACGTAGTGAAACGTCGGCGGAAGAGGAGGACGAGGAGAAAGAGCGGAATCTCACCGGCAAGTCGGCGACGGCGACGGAAAGAGAGTGAGGTGACAGTGGAGGAGTGGCGCGAGGAGAGACAAGACAGTGAAAAAGTAGAGAAAAGGTATTCTTGATATATAAAAAAGGAAGTCCAAAGGAACTTTTTTTTTTTGTTCTGCGTAGCTAATTCGACAGAGATGGTGATGATATAATAACGATAATTAATTATTTTTTTGTTAAAAACGATAATGAATTATTTTATGTTATTATTAGCATTTGGAAATTTATGATTAGATCATGCAAAAGATTCCTCTAACATTTTTTTTTTATAATCCAGAAGTTTACGTCTTTGCTCTGACTACATCTCCCCTGCTCTTTCACCACTATATCACCCAAATTTTGGGTATTCCTCCTTGACATTACAATAACAACAGTGAATCATATTATTAAACTTTCTCTGTATAAATATTATAACGTTATCAACTTAGAATTGCAAAACTTTCAATAATATATTTTATTATTATGGATTTTACATAATTTTCTGAATAATGATTTTAAAATTCAATGAGGATACTCCAAATTTTCGGATACACAGTTGCACACCATAATTTTACAAATTTTTTTGACATTTTGAATTGAATTTTCGTAAAAAAAACTAAAATTATATATTCGCGTGAAATGTTTTGGGTTTTTTAGATATGGCCCAATAGTAGTGTTGGCCCACAAAATGGATACCCTTTCGGCCCATTGTCCCCAGCTTGTAAACAAAAATCAGTCGATTTTTTTTTTTTTTTTTTGCCAAGACGCAAACTCTCGATCGCTCTCTCTCTCTCGCCGGAGCCGGAGGGTCGCCCTGAGATCGGCTTCGCTGAATTCCACGGTGAGTAGCTCATCAATATTCCAACTTTTTTCATGCCCAGGTATCAATTTTGGCGCTAATTCACGAAACAGATTGCTACTAATACATAGCTAGTTATCCATAGCTAACTAAATCTCATGTCTTTCTTTTCGTGTTTGATATTCTGGGCTTTTGTTTGATTGAATACATGTGAGGATTAGCTATGGTTTCTTTTTTTTTTTTCTCTGGAACTCCAATGATTTTTTTTTATGTTTTTCTCTTGGTCGATTTCGTCCGGGAAGCTATGTTCTTGCTCGTAGTAATGCGTGTGGATTTTCTTTCTTTGGGGTTTGATTTTGGATTCTTAATTGTGTTCCTCGGCCAAGTTTGAAATTTGGACGTATTTAATTCTCTCAATTGGTGATTTTATGATCTTCCATGAATCGTCTGTTTTGTCGTTGCGTTTTCTGATTCTAAGATGATTTTCCATGTCATACTCTGTTTTTCCATCTCTTTGAAGCAGTGGTAGGAGCGGCAACTGAAGCAGAAATGGGGATCATCGAAAAGATTAAGGAGATCGAGGCCGAGATGGCTCGGACTCAGAAGAATAAAGCTACAGGTTTTCTTTACCGCTCCAGATTTTGTAGAATATAAGCATAAGAGTTATCAATTCCATGTTAATGTCTGAATACTAGGGTAATTTTCTTGTCTCCAACATGTTAGTGGATCTTATTTTCTGAGGGATAGGGATACACATTCGACTCTTATGTTATTTGTGAATTTCAGAAGATTCAGTATGGTTGTTCTGCAATGATGTCTGGCTTTCTACTGTTCTCGCTTTAAAAAAAAAAACTTCTCTTACAATATCCCGACTGTGATATTATCATGGAGAACATGATCTATATAACAGCTGTTTATGGGTATAGAAACTATAAAAAGTGGAGATTTCTGCTTTTATCCTTTTTTCCCCTGGGCCAATGTTTGTTCAAATAAGCAGAATACTAATAGGTATTGTTCTACTTGATGGACAGAGTATCATCTTGGTCAGCTCAAGGCAAAGATTGCAAAGCTTAGGACACAGTTGTTGGAGCCTCCCAAAGTAATGCAAGTTCCTTTAAAATTGTCATCAATGAGTCTAAGCACATATTCTTGGATCATCTAAGGCTTTGTTTACGAAATGTGTAATACCTTAAGGAAAAAGGAAAAGCCATGGACTGTGTGAATGGTTGCTTTGTTGACTGTTCTCTCAATTTAGCACATGTATTTCTGAATTTAATTAATGGGCTGTATACCGCATGTATCTAAAGGACAGTATTAAATGTCATTTCTTGCCTCTCATGGCAGTTGGCCTTTAGTCTGTAACCTTTTTTTTTTCCTGAATCTGCCTTATCAGGGTTCTAGTGGAGGTGGGGAAGGTTTTGAAGTTACAAAGTATGGTCATGGACGTGTTGCACTAATAGGCTTTCCAAGGTTAAGCACCTTAATCTAATACTCAACGCAAAACCATGTATATGTGTCTTTTTCTTCTTCTAAAATTCAGCTGCACCCTTAAAGATCTCTAGCTTGGGCATGTGGAAGCTAATGGCTGTGGTTGTAAATTGCAGTGTTGGAAAATCCACGCTTTTGACCATGTTAACTGGCACACATTCTGAAGCAGCATCGTATGAGTTTACAACACTTACATGCATCCCCGGAGTAATTCACTACAATGACACAAAAATCCAGCTGCTCGATCTTCCTGGAATTATTGAAGGTGCTTCAGAAGGAAAAGGGCGTGGGAGGCAGGTTGAAATCCAGCTACTTTTTTTCTTGTTATTTTGAATCTGAATCCTTTGAAAGACAAATTTTGGGCACACAAATTGATGTTTTATGATGTAACACCTTATGGAAACGGTGCTTTACTTCTACCATTTTCTTACCAACCCAAAAATATCATTATAATTTAATGAGCCTTGATTGAAACTGCTCATTTCTCAGGTTATTGCTGTTGCAAAGTCTTCTGATCTTGTGTTGATGGTTCTTGATGCCTCAAAAGTAAGTTTTATGGTTTAGCTATTCATGAGAGTAGTGTTTAAGTGTTTTTGTTGTTTTCGCTCATGCTACTTCTCAATGGACCTCACTCTTTGCTCTTCTAAAATGGTTTAGAGTGAAGGCCACAGGCAAATATTGACCAAGGAACTTGAAGCAGTGGGTTTGCGTCTAAACAAAAGACCTCCACAGGTAAGCTCATCTTTATCAGTGATGCATGTTTCAGATATAGCATCTAATACTTTGGACGCTTAGCCCGCACAAACTTAGCTTTCTATACTGGTACTAAGAAATCCTTTTCATTTCTTTTTTTACCTATTTTCATGTCGTGTTAAATTCTGCCACCTGTTATCTTATGTCTTAATTTCTTAAAAGGTTTTCTCTTTGGACCCAAGAAATCAACATCTGGTCCCTGTTATCCTGATAGAGCTTGGCCTTTTGGGGCACTGCTACTTAAACCCAATGTACTTTTATTTGAAATTTTGATTTTTGTTTTCCTGGAACTTAATTTCATATTGCCTTTACCTTTTTCTCTTTTTTCCACAGATATACTTCAAGAAGAAAAAGACGGGGGGAATTTCTTTCAACAGCACGATGCCCTTGACTCACATTGATGAGAAGCTTTGTTATCAAATTTTGCATGAATACAAAATTCATAATGCTGAGGTACTCGGCTCCAACTTTAATCTAGTTGCAAGTCATCCTGGGTTAACTGTTCTTGCTTGAGTTGGGAGTGGGATTCTAGTAATTATCTGTTTGGATAGAAATTCAATTGCAGTATTAATACGAAAGTCTTAACTTGGACATAAGCCCTTGCTGAATTTGTTAAAGCTTTCTTATAGCACATTCTGCTGTCATGACGGGCTTCTTATGAAATGTGCGGTTAATATTATAGGTGCTATTTCGTGAGGATGCTACAGTGGATGACCTTATTGATGTCATTGAGGGCAACCGGAAATATATCAAATGTGTATACGTATATAACAAAATTGATGTTATTGGGATTGATGATGTGGATAGGCTAGCACGGCAGCCAAACTCCATTGTTATCAGCTGCAATCTGAAGGCAAGTTCTATTACGTTGACGAAGACAATGGTTAATCGTGTTTCTCTAGATCTGTAAGGATTGTGACAACGAAAACTCCAATCAAGTTCTGTTCTAGTCTCATCATGATGGTTTATTCCCTATAATGGGAGAGCTTTACATTTTAACCATATTCTGATTCCAACATTCTAGGATTTTCGGAACACTGACCTAACGGTGATTCTGTTGGTCGATACAGCTGAACTTAGACAGACTACTTGCAAGAATGTGGGATGAGATGGGACTTGTGAGAGTTTACTCGAAGCCTCAAGGCCAGCAACCTGATTTCGAAGAGCCCTTTGTCCTCTCAGCTGTAAGTATATTCTTTTACTGTTAGTTTTGAAACTTACTATTGGACCCGTATCTATAATTCATCTTCGAAAATGAAAAATTTTGTAAGTTTATCTCTGCCATTGGTTCCAAATCTGTCATTTATCTTTGATCTGTCATGTGATTCTGCAGGATAGAGGTGGCTGCACGGTTGAAGATTTCTGTGATCATGTCCACAGAACTCTGGTGAAGGATATGAAGTATGCACTGGTTTGGGGCACTAGTGCAAGGCATTACCCTCAGCATTGTGGTCTCTCTCAACGTCTTCAAGATGAAGATGTTGTTCAGATCGTCAAGAAAAAGGTTTGGATCCTGTAAGGCTGTAACTGTATAGTAGACGATACATGATATTGTCATGAGATGGTTGCTAAATCTATGTTCTTGCTTGGTCTGTGGAATAATCCAGGAGAAAGAGGAAGGAGGCAGAGGTCGATTCAAATCACATTCAACAGCTCCCGCAAGAATCTCGGACCGAGAGAAGAAAGCTCCTCTTAAGACATAAGAAAACACAAGTGAGTTCATCACAGCACCTGGTTCGATTTTCGGTGTTGTCGTTGTAGTTTTTCGACTCATTTTTTTATGAGTTGAATCCATATATATACTCGATCGAGTCTCCACATTATGTTCTACTAGTAGAATTTCTATTTGCATTTGGATTTAAGTTTTAATATGGAATGAATCCGAGAGTGATCTTTTGCCCTGAAATATACAATCATTCTGATGATTTCTACTTTTCGAACGCCAGAGGTACTCTGGTAAATGCGACCCAATTCAGAATCTGAACCAGTCATAAACAAAATGGTGGATGATCTGTGAATTGTTGTTGGGAACTGATTTAGACATCTTCCAAGGTTCATGTTCTTGTCAGACAAGTCTTTTGGCATATGCGAGCAAGACCAGTTGTTTGAGAAAAGTTTAAACGACGTAACAAGCCAACATTTGAGTTCATGTTCAGACTTAACAAACAAACAAAAACCTATCTAAATTACAAAACCTCGACTTCAGTTCTCTGTGGCTTTGTCCAAAAGCCAAAGAAAAGACCTTCAGAAAATGGCCTAAGTGGCCAAAACGATCTATAAGTTCACATCATCACCCTCGTCAAAGTTTACTCTCTAATATTCATATGGTAAAAGATTACACAAGTTGTTTTCCTGTATATCTATATTTCGTGTGTGTTCCCAGGAATGGTTCCATACAGATAGATAGACCAACAAGCTGTTGAAGTGGCTGAAGCGTATTTCCGGTCATATGATCACAAAACCCATCTCTTTCTAGTTTCGTTGGCTCTTCACCCATACCCGTCTCCCGGATACCAGATTCGGTGGGTATAGATCAGTCCACTGGTTGCAGGAGGGATCTGAACCAGCATTGCTCTTTAGATCTCCATTGTAAGACACAGACTGTTTCTTCTGGGACGGTGTTCTTGGACAGGATGGCCCAGATTGCCTCTGCTTGGCTTTGGTGGATTCTGTCAGGGTCATGTAACTCGGCTTTCTGTAATAACCATCCTCCTCGAGTAGACTGCCCGAGTATAAAACAGGGGACAGAGATGTAGACGAGGTTGATGTCTCAGAGCTCGAGCCAGACAACAGAGGAGGAGGCTTAGCAAGAACTCTGGTTGTGAGATTGTTCTTCCTGACATGTACAGTGTCATGTTCAGATACGCTGCTCTCGCAGCTTTTCCTCGACAATGATGCCAGTATACCTTCTGATGAGTTAGTGAGCTCCCATGGCTTGGTTGCCACCCACCGGTCAAGCCAGTTCCAACCCGGACTGCTCTTGTACGGCCTCTGCTGCTTGGAAGAAGACCCTCCTTGTTTGTTCCCTCTTGCATTCGGGCTTGGACACGTTCTCGACTGCCAAAACCCGAGTAAATCTTTACACAATCAGTGAAATCCCTCCCATTTATTTTGTTTCGATTCTTTCGAAATGACATCTTCATCTTATGTGCGTTACCTGGTGCGAGAGGGCATAAGCGATGGCTCTCTCCCTCTTGATAGCTCCTTCTTGCTTCATCTGTAACTTTGCTCTTACTTCATTTACACTTCCAGGGCTATCGCACCAACCCTTCTAAACAAAACGTCACAAGAGAATGTATATATACTTAATTTGATATAAACCCACTGCATTCAGATCAAAATCAAACATAGTGTTTTATCATTACCTCGGCCTGCTTGGTGGGATCTGTAAAGTCAGATACATTCTGCAAATCTTGCCCATCAGAAGATAATCTGTTTGCATGAGCTCGGACACGAGCTTGAACACGAACAAGAGCTTGCATACACCTCAGCGTCACAGCCGCTTGTTTACGGACTTGTCTTCCCCGAAATATTGCCTGAATTCTCACTACAGCTCTCAGAGCTCTCAACGCCCTTCTTGCCTGAAAGATACATACGAGAAAACATAAAAGCAGGATTCGACACGACTTTTTGCCGGGTTTGCTAAGGTTTTTGTCAGATTCAGACAAAAAACAAACGAAAAAGACAGCGGATCTGAATGACTTTGTAATCGGTGTCTGAAAACAGATAACAAAGAAGCAGTAAACAGTACCAAAAAGGCGCGGAAGGCGGCTTGGATCCGTGTGGAGGCCCACTCACGCTTCACCACCAGAAAATCCTTGGGAGGAGCTCTGATGACTGCAGCTACGGCCGCCGTGAATGCCTCATCGGCGGCAGAAAAAGATGGCGGATCTGAGCCCAGAGACGGAGCTCCTTGGCTGCCGCCGCCGATGCGGTACCTGAAACCCTTTGAAGAAGAAGAAGATATGAAGCTCTCCGATGAAGTCCTCCATAGCTTCCATTTCTTCTTGCCGCTCTTATCACTCAGCTTGTCCTGCAAACAGAATTACGGAAAACAATGTATCGATAATGTGGGGGGGAGGGGGAAGAAAGAACGGGGATCGGACAGGAACGGAGAAGCTTTTGATGGATAACCTGATCATCAGCGGCGGGTTTCTTGTGAGATATCAGAGATTTAATCCAATTTCCTGAACCACCCATCTGCTAAAATCGAGACCTTGCTTCGCCAAGTCTATCAAATTCGAAACTTTCGCAGCTTTTGAAACAGATCAAAACAAAGATTGCGAATTCCGAAGCTCAGAGAACAGAATCGATTCGAAAGTTTGAAGCTTCGAACCAGCTCAATTGCCTGAGAGAAGAAAGCTGGAGATAATAAGACAGAGAGAGGGTTGCTGAGAGAAAATAAAGATGCAATGTAAAAAGAGGTTATTGGGAGAAGAAAGGGGGAGAGAGAGGGAGGATGTTTGAAATTTGAAATGGTGATGGATGGAAAACAATTTTTTAAAATTAACGGTAACATTGACTTTTCGCTTTCGTTGTCACGATTTCGATCCCATGCGTCATAATGTTCCTGAATTTATTATTTATTACATACAAATAGAGAGAGAAAAAGAAATACAAAAAAAAACCCACATATCAATGATAATTACAAGAAACCTCCAAACTTTTTTATTTCTCAAATTTGCCCCCCAAAATCTATACTGGAAACAATTAGACAGACATTTTGTTGAAGTTGTGATTACACCCTAATGGGAAAACAGTAAAACGTAGAATTATGCAAATGACGAAGCGCAGAGTACGATGAATCAAAGCAAGCATTTTCCTTATTTATCTACACGCATGAGTTCTTCTTCCTCCACCAAAAGAAAACGCAGTCAAGAAAACGTTCTCGAAGAACAAACTTTTGGAAAAGTAAGGATGATTGTTCAGAAACCACCACGGAGGCGGAGAACGAGGTGAAGAGTCGACTCTTTCTGTATATTGTAATCGGACAGAGTTCGTCCATCTTCGAGCTGCTTTCCGGCGAATATCAGCCTCTGTTGGTCGGGCGAGATTCCCTCCTTGTCCTGAATCTTCGACTTCACGTTCTCGATCGTGTCCGAGCTTTCAACCTCCAGTGTTATGGTTTTTCCGGTGAGGGTCTTCACGAAAATCTGCATTCCTCCACGGAGACGCAGCACCAGATGCAGCGTCGACTCCTTCTGGATATTGTAATCAGCCAGTGTCCTCCCATCTTCCAGCTGTTTTCCGGCGAAGATCAGCCTCTGCTGATCCGGGGGAATCCCTTCCTTGTCCTGGATCTTGGTTTTGACATTCTCGATCGTGTCGGAGCTCTCCACCTCCAGAGTGATCGTCTTGCCGGTGAGGGTTTTCACGAAGATTTGCATCCCTCCCCTGAGACGGAGGACAAGGTGGAGGGTGGATTCTTTCTGGATGTTGTAGTCAGCGAGTGTTCGTCCATCCTCTAATTGCTTCCCCGCGAATATCAACCTCTGCTGATCCGGAGGAATTCCTTCCTTGTCCTGGATCTTGGATTTGACATTCTCGATTGTGTCCGAGCTCTCAACCTCGAGCGTGATGGTCTTTCCAGTAAGAGTCTTCACGAAGATTTGCATCTGCAAATTCACACAAAAACATCATCATCATTATCTCAACGTACTCATCAACAGAAATGGCTGGAAAACAGACGACACAGACAATACAGAGCCTTCCTATGAGAATACAGATCCAATATCTGGATTTTACCGTATCTTTACCATACAAGAAAACGCAAGAGCTTAAACAACTGATTCGGAGTATAACAGAGCCCAGCCTCGAAAATATTGACAGACCAGACACGAATCAAAGCACGAAAAAACACCGATTTCACCGTAGGAAAACCATGATCGATGACGTACGATACATCTCAAAACATAAACAACGAAGGATCGAGGAACAGGGCGACGAACAATCTTCAGAAGAAACCATACGAGAGAATCATTCAAGAACACACAAACAGAATCACACTACGCAAGAAACCGCCGATCACATGAGCAACTGCGCCGAAATTTCTAGTGGAAATCACGATCATACCTCGAAATAAGAAGAGAGATTTATCGCGGAGATTTCGACGAAATTTGTTGAGGTGATCACTGCAACGATGCCTTGAGCATTATCCGATGAGAAGCAAATGCGTAGCAGCTGCCAATTTTATGATGTGGTAACCGCCTCAAGGAATCTGAAGCCAATAAGATGATGCCACGTCCAATGAAGGAGGTCACGCTGACGTCACAGCGTTTTAGAGGTCTAGTTTCGAGTATTACGGTTACTGTATCGTATCGCGTAGAATTAGCATGGAAATGAATTTTAGTCGTGGAATATATGAACAATATTTTTTTTTATCATTTTAAAATTCTAAATATAAAATGTGTATTATTAATTCCATTTGATGGGTAATTTTACTATAAAAATGTATAAAAAGAATATCATTGCATCTTTTCATTAGTTATCTTATAATATATCTTCGTTGTTCCGATTGATTGGTAATATAATCATAAAATGTATTTAAAATTTCATTGTCCTTTTTATCTATAATATATATTTTTATGACTAGTCGTATAAAATCGTTCATCTAAATACAACAAAATAGAAAGAAAAAAAAAAGACTTTTAGAGACAAATATTTTTTTCTTCTGCAGCAGGAGATTGCAGCCAAGACTTTATCATATCATAAGCCGTAAATCCGAGTGCTGTAGAAGGAATCACCTGCAATTAACAATTAGTATTTAAAACACTATACAGTCACCAATCATATTTAGAAAATAAAAAAATTAATAACAATGATAATGATGATGATGATGATGATGATGATTATGATGATGATGATGATGATGATGATACCTTGAGAAAATTGATGCTTAGACCTGCGTAGAGCTGTCTCCATCCTTGTTCTCGGATGATAGAAACCAATCCTTCCATGGAATTCTTGTACCGCAAGTTACCCGAATGCAGAATCTCCACCTGAAAAATATTGTACACGTTTTTGTCACTCTAAATAAATTTATATTCAAAATAATCTTATTATAAACTTCAACACAAATTCCATATATATATATATTATTGGACTGACCTGCATTTGTCTTCTGATAACATCCAAAGGGTACGTGCAAGTCTGAGCAAACAAACCGGCAAGAGCTCCACAGGAAAGCCTCACGGCTATATCGTACTCATGCTCTTTAGGAACTCGCCTCTTTAGTTCCTCGTACATGTAGAATTTTAGACCCGCGTAAGGTAATATTCCCACCATTGTCGGGCCTATATAAAAGGTTATTATAACTTTGCATGAATACGTCTTATATGTTATATACGAACGTGAAAACATGTTTGTATATACGTACATACGTTACTATACGACAATATATAAAACATTAGGTCAAAACCTTTTATAATACCTATGCCACGGTATATGCCACGAACTCCGCCTTGTCTGTATGCATTCTTGAGAACGTCTTGTATAGTGCTCGAATACGTAGTTCTAGACGCGTAGAGAGGGTTTTGTTTGTATGCATCTACCTATAATGATTATAAGATGATAATTAATCATAATAATTTAAAAAGATAATGCAGTTTTGCTTTAGTAAAAATTATAATCGTATTAGGAATATAATTTCGGGATACAGTGGTATAATAGTAACATTTTTGACCTGATAGGCGAGCTTGGTCCGGGCTAGGTCGAGGGGATACGTGCACAAAACCGCGGTTCCTCCGGCTGCAGAGCCGGATAAGAGATCGACGACGGGACCTGACCCTAATCTTGGCATGGTATCGATGAACCAATCACGATACGTCTCGTACGTCAAGTACTGGAAACCTGAATATGGGATTACCCGGATGACATTCAAGCCATTTCCTCTTTTTACGCACGAAAAATAGATGCATGGATCAATAAACATTTCGAACGAAACAAAACGAACCGAAATACCATACGGATGTGAAAATATCTTACTTGTATAACCCTAGAAAACCTTCGTGTTTCATTATCTTTTGTAACGCAGGGAAAACTCCGATTGCATGGAACCCTTCGGTTCTAGTCTGTTCATGAAAATTTTCGAACCGAGTTTGAGTTTACATCAAGTAGATTTCATATATATATATACTTTGAATTGTATATGTATATTCATTAGAGAATTAGAATCGAGGAATCGTTACTTGCAAAAGAATCTTGATCCTTTCGAGGGGAGCGACCGATGTTTTCGCGATGGCACCGGTCGCGCCGCCGGCAAAGAGCTCATTCACGTACATCGGGATGCATTTGGAATCTTTAATGTTGTGGTCTGAATCTCGATTGTTTCCGACAATGTTTCCTATTGTTTTGGAAGGGTTCATCTTTTGAAAGTTGAAACCTTGAAGAATCCTGAGATGTGGGCCCCAAGAAATGAGTTTTAGAAATGGTGGATTGAGTT
The DNA here is from genome assembly GCF_000463585.1 of Tarenaya hassleriana. Taxonomy (NCBI): domain Eukaryota; kingdom Viridiplantae; phylum Streptophyta; class Magnoliopsida; order Brassicales; family Cleomaceae; genus Tarenaya; species Tarenaya hassleriana. Next base: position 4,543,855 of record NW_010965372.1, on the reverse strand, counting down.
GTTGTTATTTTCTGAAATTGTCCTCGACCAAATTTAGGGTAATGGCCTTTATTTGGTGTACCAATTCGTCTATATATGAACGTGTATTTATATATATGTGCATGTATCCATGAAATTGAATAGAAAAGAGCAATCTATATATTACCCTAAAAAGGGGGAATCGTCCAAAGATCAAGTTGAGATTTTTCACATAATTGTTTGCATTTTTTTAGAATTTTTTATTTATATTTTCAACTTTTTTCTGTGGTGAAATTGAATTTGGTTGTAATTTTATTTTATTTTTTTATTTTAATTAAATATAGACAATGAACAAAGCATTTGAAATTGAATATAAAAACTGTAACTGATTTTAGTGGATGTAAAGATTTATCAGAACATTAGAATTCGTTAAGTATAATATAAGTTTTTAGGATGTAATTATCGAATACCATGGGGTTTTGATTGATTGAGGTTTTAAACGGTTATATGTTTTATGAGATAAAATTATAAAATATATAAAGATATTTACCGTACACTAAATAAATAAATGATGAGAAAAAAACATAAATATTTTTAACAAAAAAAACATAAATATAAACAAATACATAAAAACGGTGAGCTCCGCCCACAGAAGCCGAAACTCTCCTCCTCCGTTTCATCGATGGCTCCGTTCTCTTCCTCTGGTGTAAGTCTCTCTCTTGAATTGGGCTTTTGATGTTGTTACATCTGCCTCGTTTCCATTGGAATCGGTGCTTGAATTGGTGTCTCTGTGTTTATAGATCGTGTAATTTGCGTGTTCTGTGGTTGGTGGGCGAGAAAATTTGGGGAAAATGTGATTCTGTTGTTCATGTGTTCAGATCTGGAGGAATCTTGTTCATTTTTCTTCTGTTCCTAAAACCAGGTTCCAATCTCCTGAGATCGCCGTTTTCTATTTCTTGTCGAGTAGTGTAGGATATCAGAGGTTTAAGAAATCGATCCTGATCTTGTTTGTCCGGGGGTATGATTTGGTTTTGTTATGTTGTTAGGAAAATTTAGTTCTAGCCATGTATAGTTTAATCAGTTGCTCTTCATGTTTGATCTGGCGACTGAGAAGAATTTGGATAGTTCACTAGATCTTGTCTTCTGATTCACTGAATCACTGTTTATCTCTTCCTTGATTATTTCTTCATATACTGGATTAGAATACTGTCATTGGGACTCCGATCCATCTATCATAGCAGTCTCTTTGTTCTGTAAATCCGTGTTTCTAATCTCTGATTGATAGTTAAAGTGAACCCGACTAGAGATGTCGGGTTATATATTTTTTGTGCGAAATGCTTTTAGTGTGTGTTTATGTAGTTCAAGTACATTGATTGACAGAACCTTTGATCCGGCTTTAGATGCTGGCAGCTGATTTCGCTTCAATGCTTAGCTGGGCAGATACAATAACAATCTGCTTAGCTGATGTTCAGCTGTGGAATGAATTTGTAGAAAAGATTGGCGGTATCTCCCAAGATTTTTTTCTGCTTGGTTTCCATTGAAATTTGATCTTTTGTGGTCCTTTCTGGGTTACCCGTATTACATCTCTCCTAATATTCCGGTTGTTGTCTATTTGTTTTGTATTGAACAGGATTTGTGCCCAATGGTAAAGAGCATTCTTCTGCTAGACTCTGAAGGAAAGCGTGTGGCTGTCAAGTATTACTCAGATGATTGGACGACTAATGCTGCTAAGTTAGCTTTTGAAAAATCTGTATTCTCGAAGACCTCTAAGACTAATGCTCGCACAGAAGGTAAGACCGTACTGAAACCCAACAGCTCGTAATTGATGTATATATTTACTTTGCATGTGTGCGAGTGCGATGAGCGAGAAAACTTTATTTTTCCTGTTCATATTTTGACTGTATCTTAGCTTAGCATGAATTTGTAATTGTGAATCTTGTCTTGTTGAAATCACCCCTTGATGTGTATTAAAGTTTGGCTTTTTTTTTTGTTACCACGTGCAGCGGAAATCTCACTGTTGGACAATAATATTGTCGTCTACAAGTTTGCCCAGGACCTACATTTCTTTGTAACTGGGGGTGAAAATGAAAATGAGCTCATCTTGTCTTCTGTTCTTCAAGGATTTTTTGATGCTGTTGCACTTGTTTTGAGGTATTTCTCTCCATAGCTCAAGTCAGCTTGTGACTCTATGCATGATTCTCGGTCATAGATCTCTGTAATCAACATGTATCATCATCTTTCTCTCTCTTGCTTTCAGAAACAATGTGGACAAGATGGAAGCACTTGAGAATTTAGATCTCATCTTTTTGTGTCTTGACGAGATGGTCGATCAGGGGTAAGCTTGGGCATGCTTTAATTTCAATGTTACTTCTGTGGATAGATATGTGATGTTTGTGATTCTGGATGAAATTTCCTGATTACAATTAATTAGGCGAGACTGACTCATTAGACAGAAGGTGGGATCATCTGGAGAGAGTTTTAGACTGATAGAAACGATGCACAGAAAACCGGCTAAATTTTGTTCAGCATCCCTCAGTTAGATGGTGTATGAACTATAAACAACTTATTTGCCCATAGATTTCTTCAATCATGAGTCAAAATACATATTCTCACAGGGTTCTGTTAACATTTTTCATTTCCCGATTTTTTTTTGCTTGTGGTGTGGTGTATCAGGATGATTCTTGAGACAGACCCCAATGTGATTGCTGGAAAGGTGGCAATGCATAGCGCAGAATCCGGCGGCTCACTGTCCGAACAGGTAAACAGCGCAATTCTTCAACTTCCTCATGAGGAAAACAATAGTTCAATACTGCCATTTACAATCTCAATCCGTCTCTTCTCACGAACTGCAGACGTTAACTCAAGCGCTCGCAACTGCTCGGGAGCACCTTGCGAGAAGCCTTCTTACATGATTTTTCATCATGTCGACCGAGGAAACACCGGTACGATAATAAACTTTCCGCGCAGAATTAGCATTTGTGAGTGAAGTGGGTGGGAACTTTGTTTGAAACTGAACCAATAGTGTGTGTCATAGAGCAGAGTTTTGCATCATTCCCTCCATAGCAAAGAAACAGATATGATTAGAGCATTCATTATACATTATGGTTGCTTTGTTTCCCTGACAGGAGTTGAGAGGAACTCGCCTGCCTCTTCTTCAACCTTGTGGTAAGAACCCTTTGTATTTTATTTGGATCACTTTCGTATTATGAGGAGACGAAAAAAAAAAACATATATATATATCCAAGTTTCCAATTAATTTCTCTTAAGAATCTGCTCAGAAAGCTTGTTATTGTTTTTTTATTTCCCTTGGGGTATTATTTGGATAGAGAATCCGAATTATATTTGCTGTAAAAGTGAATGTGGTTTAAACAAAGTCAACGAAATCACGTTAACCCTCTTTTCAACTCTCCTTTGGAAAACGGGGAAAAGGGGAAAAATCGAAGAGGGAATGGACTTTGACTTCGGCCATATCGAAGCTGATTCGTCCCACGTTAAGCTATGTCATCGTGTAGCAATTACTGGTTCTCTTTTTTTTTTTTTTTTTTTTTTTTACCATTTTTATTTTTTTTTTTTTTTTTTTTTTTTTTTACCAATCTTAGTATTTTTAGTTTTTTATTATTTATATTCATCTTTCTCTTTGTCACGTCGACATTAGAACCCGTCACACGTATATGAGATTAAATTTCAATGTCTTTTTCAATATACTCGGAAGTATGTATTCATCTATTTGATATATGAATGTATGCGTATGTATAGACATATAATATCAAATTCTACAAATAATTTAGCGCCAAAGTTTGTTTCTTTGTTTCAATCGTGAATAATGGCGCATTCATTTACTCCCCGGACCGGCGTTGGGCAACTCGCCGACTGAACCACGTTGCCATAGCGGTCGGAGGCCTCTATGTGGGCCCAGCGTTTCTTGATGTTTTAATCTTGACCGTCCAATTGTTGGATCCCACTAGGATCCTTCTGGTCAATTGTTGAATTCAAATTGGGCCTGATTTCTGTTTAATGGAAAAAACTGAGTTAATGTGGAATACCGAAAATACCCTTCTACTATGCCATTTTTCTTTTTGGTGAAAATGCCGACTCTTAAATAAGGGGGTTTGGCTTCTTATTCCGTCATTTCTCCCTCTCTCCCCCTCTCTCCCTCCTTCAATGGCGATTGAATCTATCTGGGTTTTTCCTTCGCCATCTTCCGGTTCTTGGAGCTTCTTGCGTTCCTCATCTCTTGATTTCTGTTTTTCCGTACTGATTTCTACGTTTACCCACCCAGTGAACCCAAAGCCAGAAACCCTAGTTTCTCTTCATTTGCATGCTTGGTGCTGATTCCACGCGTGAAGGTCTGGTTTTGTAGAAAATGTTGCATCTTTCCTGTTTTTCTTTGAAGGTCTGTAACATTTTTCTGAAACTCTGTACAGGTGCGATCAAGAGATATACTCAGCCGAAGCCCACATTAGTCTTCTCTTATGTTCTTCCGGTTCTTGGAGTTTCTCGCGACTCCGTTCCTCATCTCTTGATTTCTGTTTCTCGATACCGATTTCTACGTTTACTCACCCAGTGAACCCAAAGCCAGAAACCTTAGTTTCTCTTCAGTTGCATGCTTGGTGCTGATTCCACGCGTGAAGGTCTGGTTTTGTAGAAAAGGTTGCATCTTTCCTGTTTTTCTTTGAAGGCCTGTAACATTTTCTGGAACTCTATACAGGTGCGATCAAGAGATATACTCAGCCGAAGCCCACGTTAGTCTTCTTTTCTGTTCTTCCGGTTCTTGGAGTTTCTCGCGACTCCGTTCCTCATCTCTTGATTTCTGTTTCTCGGTACCGATTTCTACGTTTACTCACCCAGTGAACCCAAAGCCAGAAACCCTAGTTTCTCTTCAGTTGCATGCTTGGTGCTGATTCCATGCGTGAAGGTCTAGTTTTGTAGAAAAGGTTGCATCTTTCCTGTTTTTCTTTGAAGGCCTGTAACATTTTCTGGAAACTCTGTACAGGTGCGATCAAGAGACATACTTAGCCGAAGCCCACATTAGTCTTCTCTTCTGTTCTTACCAAATCAATCTCTCCCTCTCGCATGCTTACGAGGATGGTAATCTTTTCTGAAATTTCCAACTTATTATCTTTGTGATGAAGCGTATTAAGTTCTTGTGCTTAAAATATTCATTGAGTTCTTTCTTTCTTTTTAAGGTAGGTATTGTTCCGGTGGAACTACTGAATGGTAAAAACGAAGTACCTGAAGCCAAGAACGCCACGGGGTGGAACCCTATGGGAACCTGTATGTTCTTGAAAAGCAAAGATTCATACCTCGTAAGTGCTCTTCCCTGTTTGAATTTCTGCTTGAATAGGAACATTATATGTATATATTAATTTGCAAAAGATGTCTGATATGGGATTTTTCTGGACTTTATCGTGCATCTGATGCAAAAAACTGTCTAAAGTCTTAATATGTTCCAAATCGTGATGAAAAAGTTGCTAAATCTCATATGAGAAAAAATCCAGAGGGTCTGTTATATTGGGAATAACGGCTAAATAGACCCGGAATGAGAACTCTTTCTGTTCACATGTCCCGAAACATAATACAAAAACCTGCATTCTCAAATGAGATGCAAATACAGGGTTCTGTTGATAATAATGGTTAAACAGACCCTGGAGTGGGAACATATCTGTTACACATGTCCCGAAACATAACCAAAAAAATCTGTATTCTCAGATGAGATGCAAATACAGGGTTCTGTTGGGAATAATGGCTAGATAGACCCTGGGGTGGGAACACTATCTGTTACACATGTCCCGAAACATAACTAAAAAAAATCTGCATCCTCAAATGAGATGCAAATACAGGGTTCTGTTGGGAATAATGGCTAAACAGACCCTGGAGTGGGAACGCTATCTGCTACACATGTCCCGAAACATAACTAAAAAAATCTGCATTCTCAAATGAGATGTAAATACATGGTTCTGTTGGGAATAATGGCTAAACAGACCATGAAGTGGGAACACTATCTATTACACATGCCCCGAAACATAACTAAAAAATCTGCATTCTCAAATGAGATGCAAATACAGGGTTCTGTTGGGAATAATGGCTAAACAGACCCTGGAGTGGGAACGTATCTGTTACACATGTCCCGAAACATAACTAAAAAAATCTGCATTCTCAAATACGATGCAAATACAGGGTTCCGTTGGGAATAATGGCTAGACAGACCTTGGGGTGGGAACACTATCTGTTACACATGCCCCGAAACATAACTAAAAAATCTGCATTCTCAAATGAGATGCAAATACAGGGTTCTGTTGGGAATAATGGCTAGATAGACCCTGGGGTGGGAACACTATCTATTACACATGTCCCGAAACATAACTAAAAAAATCTGAATTCTGAAATAAGATGCTAATACAGGGTTCTGTTGGGAATAATGGCTAGACAGACCCTGGGGTCGGAACGCTATCTGTTACACATGTCCCGAAACATAACCAAAAAAATTTGCATTCTGAAATGAGATGCAAATATAGGGTTCTGTTGGGAATAATGGCTATGCAGACCCTGGGGTGGGAACACTATATGTTATACATGTCCCGAAACATAACTAAAAAAATCTGCATTCTCAAATGAGATGCAAATACAGGGTTCTGTTGGGAATAATGGCTAGACTGACCCTGGAGTGGGAACGCTATCTGTGACATGTCATGAAACATAACTAAAAAAGTCAGCATTCTGAAACGAGATGCAAATAAAAAACCTGTTGGGAATAATGTCTAAACAGACCTTGGAGTGAGAACACTATCTGTTACATGTCCTGAACATAACTACAAAATCTGCATCTCAAATAAGATGCAAATACAGGGTTCTGTTCGGAATAATGACTAAACATACCCTGTTGTGGGAATGCTATCTGTGACATGTCATGAAACTTAACTAAAAAAGTCAGCATTCTCAAACGAGATGCAAATAAAAAACCTGTTGGGAATAATGTCTAAACAGACCTTGGAGTGAGAACACTATCTGTTACATGTCCCGAACATAACTAAAAAATCTGCATCTCAAATGAGATGCAAATACAGGGTTCTGTTTGGAATAACGGCTAAACAGACCCTGTAGTAGGAATGCTATCTGTTACATGTCTCGAAACATAACTAAAAAAATCTGTATTCTCAAATGAGATGCAAATACAGGGTTCTGTTAGGAATATTGGCGAAACAGACTCTGGAGTGGGAACGCTATCTGTTACATGTCCCGAAACATAACTAAAAAAACTTCATTCTCAAGTGAGATGCAAGATGATGGTCTGTTCTATTAGGAATAATAGCTAAGCATATATTGGAGTGAGAACACTATCTGTTACATGTCGCGAAACAAAATTTAAAAAATCTGCATTTTCAAATGAGATGCAAATACAGGGTTTTGTTGGGAATAATGGCTAAACAGACCTGGAGTGGGAACACTATCTGTTATGTATCTCGAAATATAATAAAAAAAATCTGTCTTCTCAAATGAGATGTAAATACTGAGTTCTATTGGGAATAATGACTAAACAGACTTTTGAGTGGGATAAATGCGGTGGGCTTTTTCTATGGGGAATGATGACTAAAGATACCCTGAAATGGGAATGCTATCTGTTAGATGCCACGAAACAACAAAAGATCTGCATTTTCAAATGCAATGCAAAATAGAGGATCTGTTATAATGGAATTATTGGCTGAACAAACCTTGGAATGAGAATGCTATCTGTTACATGTCTCGAAATGTAATGCGAAGTTTCGAAATAATGGTTAAAGAGACCTTAAAATGATAAACTATCTGTTACATGTCTCGAAACATAATGAAAATCATGTATTCTCAGATGAGATGTAAATACAGGGTTCTATTGGGAATGATGGCTTAACAGACACTAGAATGGGATCTGTTAAATGTTCCGAAACATAATGCAAAAGTATGCATTCTCAAATGAGATGGTCTGTTCTATTGGAAATAATGGCTAAACAGATACTGAAATGGAAATGCTATCTGTTTACATGTCACGAAATATAACGCAAAAATCTGCATTCGCACGTGAGATGCAAACAGATGGTATGTTCTATTAGGAATGATAAGTTAAACAGACATCGGAACACTATCTGTTACATGTCCCGAAACTTAAAAAAATATGCATTTTCAAACAGATGGTCTGTTCTTTTTTATTTTTATTTTCTGTTGGGAATAATGACTAAACAGACCTGAAGTGGGAACGCTATCTGTCACATGTCCCGAAACATAACTAAAAAAATTTGCATTCTCAAATGAGATGCAAATACATGGTTCTGTTGGGAATAATGGCTAAACAGCCCTGGAGTGGGAATGCTATCTGTTACATTTCACGAAACATAATTAAAAAATTCTGCATTCTCAAATGAAATGCAAATACAAGGTTCTATTGGGAATAATGACTAGACAGACCCTGCAGTGGGAACGTTATCTGTTACATATCCCGAGACAACTAAAAAAATATGCATTCTCAAATGAGATGCAAATACGGGGTTCTGTTGGGAATAATGGCTAAACAGACCTGTAGTGGGAACGCTATCTGTTTACATGTCCCGAAACATGACTAAAAAATCTGCATCTCAAATGAGATGGTAATATAGGGTTCTGTTGGGAATAACGGCGAAACAGACCCTAGAGTGGGAACGCTATCTGTTACACATGTCTCGAAACGTAACTAAAAAAAATCTGCATTCTCAAATGAGATGCAAATACAGGGTTCTGTTATATTGAGGACAATGGCTAGATAGACCCTGGAGTGGGAACGCCATCTTTTACACATGTCCCGAAACGTAACTAAAAAAAATCTTCATTCTCAAATCAGATGGAAATACAGGGTTCTGTTGGGAATAATGGCTAAACAAACCCTGAAGTGGGAACGCTATCTGTTACACATGTCCCGAAACATAACTAAAAAAAGCTGCATCTCAAATGAGATGCAAATTGAAGGTTCTGCTGAGAATAATGGCTGGACAGATCCGGGAATGGGAATGCTATCTGTTACACATGTCCCGAAACATAACTAAAAAATCTGCATTCTCAAATGAAATGCACATACAGGGTTCTGTTGGGAATAATGGCTAAACAAACCCTGAAGTACGCTATCTGTTACACATGTCCCGAAACATAACTAAAAAAAATTGCATCTCAAATGAGATACAAATACAGGGTTCTGTTGGGAATAATGGCTAGACAGACCCGGGGGTGGGAACGCTATCTGTTACACATGTCCGAAACACAACTAATAAAATCTGCATTCTCAAATGAGATGCAAATACAAGGATCTGTTGGGAACAATGGCTAGACAGACCCTGGAGTGGGAACGCCATCTGTTACACATGTCACGAAATGTAACTAAAAAAAATCTGCATTCTCAAATGAGATGCAAATGCAGGGTTCTGTTGGGAATAATGGCTAGACAGACCCTAGAGTGGGAACGCTATCTGTTACACATGTCCCGAAACGTAACTAAAAAAAATCTGCATTCTCAAATGAGATGCAAATACAGGGTTCTGTTATATTGGGAACAATAGCTAGATAGACACTGGAGTGAGAACGCCATCTGTTACACATGTCCCGAAACGTAACTAAAAAAAATCTGCATTCTCAAATGAGAGGCAAATACAGGGTTCTGTTGGGAATAATGGCTAAACAAACCCTGAAGTGGGAACACTATCTGTTACTGATGTCCCGAAACATAACTAAAAAAATGCATTCTCAAGTGAGATGCAAACTGATGGTCTGTTCTATTAGGAATAATAGCTAAACATATATTGGAGTGGGAACGCTATCTGTTACATGTCACGAAACAAAATTAAAAAAATCTGCATTTTCAAATGAGATCTAAATACATGGTTCTGTTGGGAATAATGGCTAAACAGACCTGGAGTGGTAACGTTATCTGTTATATATCTCGAAACATAATTAAAAAAATCTGTCGTCTTAAATGAGATGTAAATACTGGGTTCTATTGGGAATAATGGCAAAACTGACCTTTGAGTGGGATAAATGCGGTGGGTTTTTTTCTATGGGGAATGATGACTAAAGATACCCTGAAATGGGAATGCTATCTGTTACATGCCACGAAACAACAAAAAATCTGCATTTTCAAATGCGATGCAAAATAGAGGATTTGCTATAATGGAAATATTGGCTGAACAAACCTTGGAATGAGAATGCTATCTGTTACATGTCCCGAAATGTAATGCGGAGGGTTCGGAATAATTGCTAAAGATACCTTAAAATGGGAAACTATCTGTTTCATGTCTCGAAACATAATGAAAATCATGTATTCTCAGATCAGATGCAAATATAGGGTTCTATTGGGAATGATGGCTTAACAAACACTGGAATGGGATCTGTTAAATGTTCCGAAACATAATGCAAAAGTATGCATTCTCAAATGAGATGATCTGTTCTATTGGAAATAATGGCTAAATAGATCCTGAAATGGAAATGCCGTCTGTTTACATGTCACGAAATATAACGCAAAAATCTGCATTCGCATGTGAGATGCAAACAGATGGTATGTTCTATTAGGAATGATAGTTAAACAGACCTTGTAATGGGAACACTATCTGTTACATGTCCCGAAACTTAAAAAAATATGCATTTTCAAACAGATGGTTTGTTCTTTTTTATTTTATTTTCTGCTGGGAATAATGGCTAAATAGATCTCGGAATGGGAACACCATCTATTACATGTAGTGACACATAATTCCAAGATCTACATTTTAAAATGAGATAAAAGCGGAGGGGTTACTCTGCTTGGAACAATGGCTAAAGAGACCCTTGAATGGGAATGTTATCTGTTGCATGTGAAACAATTGAAAATCTGCATTTTCAAATGACATGCTAAATAGACCTTGGAATGGGAATGCTATTTGTTACATGGCCCAAAACGTGATGCAAAAATTTGTTCTATTAGGAACAGACTTTGGAGTGGGAACGCTATCTGTTACATGTCCCGAAACATAATTAAAAAAAATCTGTATTCTCATATGAGATGCAAATACAGGGTCTGTTATGTTGGAAATAATAGTTAAACATGCCTTGCAATTGGAACGCCATCTCTTACATATCCCGAAATACAATGCAACGATATACGGAGGGTTTGTTTTGTAGGGAATAATGGCAAAATAGATCTTGGAATGAGAATGATATCTGTTACATGTCACGAAACAATGAAAAATCTGCATTTTCAAATGAGATGCAATATAGAGGGTCTATTATTATGTTGGGATAATGCTAAACAAACCCTGGAATGGGAACGCTCTGTTAAATTTCTTGAAGCATGTATACATTCTCAAATAAGATGGTGTGTTCTATTGGGAATAATGGCTGAACAAACCCTGAAAAGGGAACGCTATTTGTTTTCTTGTCCTGAAACCTAATGCAAGAATCTGCATTTTCAAATGAGATGTAAATGAGATGATCTGTTCTATTGGAAATAATGGCTAAACAACGCTTAGAATGAGAACGCTATCTGTTATTTGGTCCATGAGACGTATTCTATGTAGTAAAACTCTCGTTATGGTTGTTTTGTGACAGAAACAAAAAACTGGAAGTGGTACCATCGTCGTCAACATCATTTGCATCATGCAATTACTCTTGTAATTCCATTATTGAATAGAATTCAAGGTACATTCTTCCTTTCAATTGATCAAAGCTCTATGGCACAGGTGAACCAGAAGATCCAGAAACGGCGTACCAGAAGATCCAGAAACACTGACAGCACAAATGCAACTGAAGAAACATTTGGTGACCATCAGACAATGACATTTTGTTTTGTGGCCTTTCAGGATTTTATGTGAATTTTCCAATTATGACACATGTTGCTATTAGTCGCTTACTGTTTTTGTTTGATGCAAGTTGTAGATTATTACAGGGACACTAGTTTCGCTTGTCAATTGAACCTAACATGTTAAGACCTCTGTTTTTCTTTTCATACTTTGTATACATCATTATGTTTCAATTCAGTTGCGAGTTTAAAAAAATTTCTTTCATGTTTACAGATTTATTGGGAGCACAAGACAATCATTTGCATGCTTCTTGGTTCCAAGCATGAATTTATGTGGAAAAGGTATGTTGCCCATCATACAATTAATATCAGAAGATTGATGTCTGACATTTCAACGTTCCCTTTGAAAATATGTGATGTATGACACAATGTTATCAGTTCATTGATACAATCACGTACTAGGTTCTAGATTATTGCAGAGGAATATGGGGACACTGGTTTTGCTGGACATGATAAGACATGTTTTCATTTTCAAACTTTTTGATTCCAGGAGTGAATGTCCGACTCAGAGGAGAAGTAACGGTTATGTAAAAAGGTTACATCTTTCTTGATTCTCTTTGAACTAACAAGCTTTGTAACATTGTACGGAAACTCTGTACAAGTGCGATCCAGAGGCAAATGAAGAGATTACCCGAAGCCCTCATTCATCACTAACTATAGATTTTTTTCTATGATTGATCAAGCAATACATTCCTGATTTTAGATCATCTTTCTCTTGTTCTCAAATTGATATTATCTCAGTATAGATCAATGGCATTATTTGTTTATTTGCTCCATCAGACGCAGTCTGTGCAATAAACTCTCGTTATGGTTGTAGTGTGATGGAAAAAACTTGAAGTGGCAATTCTGGAGGACACCCCAGAGACAGGTGAGGCGATGAGGTGACGTTGCAGTCTACTTTAAGGACCTTTGTGGAATGCTACTCATGGTACGTTCTTCCTCCCAATTGATCAAAACTCTTATAATACCTTTATTTGATAAAGAGCACAACTTTTTATAGAAGTTACAACAATGGCCATATGACACCACACAATAAGATTCCTTGATCAATTCTGAAACCCCAAGGCCTTAATTCGACCTTAGGATCAAAGTTGGTGTTATAATTTGTGGTGATTTTGTGATGTAGATGCACAAAATTCATTTTGTTTCTTCATCTAAATTTACCATCGGGTTTTATAGAAGGTCTTTTAGTTAACACGTTTTATAATGAACGTGATTGAAGTCTACATTAAAAATATATTGACTATATTTATTCTGTATTAGCATTTGATAAGAATACCTCAGGAATTTTTTATAATTCTTATCCACGAGGCATGCAAAAATCATCCGACATTATCGATCAAATGTCGTGAGGTATGTATTTAGATATTGAACTTCATATTGCAGCTGCCATTATTTTTCTGTTTTGTTCTTCCGAGAACTATATGATTTTCATATGTTGGGTTTTCCACTTCTTGTCAGTTCACTGTACTGATTGGTTCAAAATCTTGGTGTTAGTTGTAATTTCTAATGCAAGAGTTCTTATTCATATGTTTGTGTTATCTCCCATCGGTTTGTGTTTCTCTGAGATTACAAAGGACAAAGGACAGATGGAGACTTCGGATGGACCAACATTACTTTTGTTCAGGTAAATCTTTTTACGGGGCTGGTTTTGTCATGTTTTTCTGAGATTAAATCGTATGTTTGAATTCAGCATATTTCTTCCCTGTTTACAGTTTCATTGGGAGCAAGAAAGCCATTTGTGTGCTTCTTAATGAGTACAGAATACAGATGAACGCCCGACTCATAAGAGAGCTAACGGTTATGCAGAAAAGGTATGTGCTCATCATACAACAAAAACCAGAACGATTGATGTGTCTTTGACATTTCAACGATCTCTCTGAAATTTTGTGATGCATGACCATAGTGATACAATCTATAGCAGATGTGTCTGGCTGATATTCTCCAAGATTACCGCATTAAAAGGACCTTTAGAATGTAAATACCGCTACAAGTGCAGTCAAGCAGGTTGTATTTTTCACCTTCAAGTAGATTCTTTGGATCCACACATTTTCTGCAGAACTGGTTTGAAATCGTTCGCCTCTCTCTATGTTTCTTGAAAGCTATGCCTTTCTCTGGAAACACCTTTTTGGAGTATTCTTTTATCATCAACTGATTTATTTAGAAAAGCTTTAACAAAACAATGTCTTTCAGGATGTTGCAACACTAGGTAATCGAATTTTTTCAGAATTGATAGAGAGTTGCAGTAAATAAATTTATTTCGTATAATGTGTGTTCTATCGAACAAACAGATCAATCCTATGGCGAAAGTCGGGTAATTCTTGTGGCAAGTGCTGAAATTTGAACTGTTGCCTGAGGAGTTATGAAACAATTACTTGTCGCTGCCCTTGATGGTAAAGTTTAGTTTTGAGATGCTCCTTGAACTTTGTTGGGTAGTGTGTCGATATATGTAGACAATCATTTCTTTTTTTTTAGTAGACAATCATTTCTTGCATATTCTTGAAGACTGTTAGTGTGATTCTTGCCTGTGTTTTTAGTTGGATTTACCTTTTTGACTGATCATAACAATGGCTTCAAACTCACATGCTATCGCAGTTTGTTCTTTTGTGAGCCTCTTCGTGTTTACGGATACCACCAGACTTTTTCTGGTGATCAACGAGACACTATTTGGTTGGGCGTACAACAGGTAACTTGTTTTGGTAAATCTATCGGGTTACGTGTATCTGTCAGCATTGCATCAAAATGAACTAGTGGTCTTTCTTGAGTTCAAAAGTGATCAATCATGCCTTTCTCTTCTATTGTTGTAGAACCCCATGAGACAATTGCTATTGCAATGAGTAGAATTGGAAGGATGGTAGTTTTTGAGATGTTGGAGAGGGTGGTTTCTATCGATTCCTTGCAGATGTGGTGGAATGATAGAACCAACAGAAAGCTGTGGAGATTCTTGTCCCGCAAAAATCAAATGTGCTGAGGTACGTATCTGGATATTGAATCTGGCATATGAAGTTCTTAATATTTGCATTAAATACAAGTCTGGGAAATTTGCAATCTATTGGGCTGCATGGATATCATGTAATCGGGCCAATTTTGAATTCAAATTGGGCCTGATTTCTGACCGTTTAATGGAAAAAACTGAGTTAGTGCGGAATACCGAAAATACCCTTCCACTCTGCCATTTTCCTTTTTGGCGAAAATGCCGACTCTTAAATAAGAGGGTTCTGGCTTCTTATTCCGTCATTTCTCCCTCTCTCCCTCCTTCAATGGCGATTGAATCTATCTGGGTTTTTCCTTCGCTATCTCTTCCGCTTCTTGGAGTTTCTTGCGACTCCGTTCCTCATCTCTTGATTTTTGTTTCTCCGTACCGATTTCTAGTTTTACCCACCCAATGAACCCAAAGCCAGAAACCCTAGTTTCTCTTCAGTTGCATGTTTGGTGCTGATTCCACGCGTGAAGGTCTGGTTTTGTAGAAAAGGTTGCATCTTTCCTGTTTTTCTTTGAAGGCCTGTAACATTTTCTGGAAACTCTGTACAGGTGCGAATCAAGAGACATACTCAGCCGAAGCCCACGTTAGTCTTCTCTTCTGTTCTTATCAAATCAATCTCTCCCTCTCGCATGCTTTTGACGATGGTAATCTTTTCTGAAATTTCCAACTTATTATCTTTGTGATGAAGCTTATTAAGTTCTTGTGCTTAAAATATTCATTGAGTTCTTTCTTTCTTTTTTAGGTTCGTATTGCTCCGGTGGAACTACCGAATGTTAAAAACGAAGTACCTGAAGCCAAGGACGTCACGGGGTGGAACCCTATGGGAACCTGTAAGTTCTTGAAAAGCAAAGATTCATACCTTGTAAGTGCTCTTCCCTGTTTGATTTTCTGCTTGAATAGGAACATTATCTGTATATATTAATATGCGAAAGATGTGTGATATAGGATTTTTCTGGACTTTATCGTGCATCTGATGCAAAAAACTGTCTGAAGTCTTAATATGTTCTGAATCGTAATGAAAAAGTTGCTAATCTCATATGAGAAAAATGCAGAGGGTCTGTTATATTGGAAATAATGGTAAACAGATCCGGAATGAGAACTCTTTCTGTAAACATGTCCCAAAACATAATACAAAAAACTGCATACTCAAATGAGATGCAAATACAGGGTTCTGTTGGGAATAATAGCTAAACAGACCCTGGAGAGGGAACGCTATCTGTTACACATGTCCCGAAACATAACTCAAAAAATCTGCATTCTCAAATGAGATGCTAATATAGGGTTCTGTTGGGAATAATGGCTAAACAGACCCTGGAGTGGGAACATATCTGTTACATATGTCCCGAAACATAACTAAAAAAATCTGCATTTTCAAATCAGATGCAAATACAGTGTTCTGTTGGGAATAATGGCTAGACAGACCCTGGGGTGGGAACGCTATCTGTTACACATGTCCCTTAACACAACTAAAAAAATCTGCATTCTCAAATGAGATGCAAATACGGGGTTCTGTTGGGAATAATGGCTAGACAGACCCTGGAGTGGGAACGCTATCTGTTACACATGTCCTGAAACATAACTAAAAATTATGCATTCTCAAATGAGATGCACATACAGGTTCTGTTAGGAATAATGGCTAGACAGACCCTAGAGTGGGAACGCTATCTGTTACACATGTCCCGAAACATAACTAAAACAATCTGCATTCTCAAATGAGATGCAAATACAGGATGTTGTTGGGAATAATGGCTAGACAAACCCTGGAGTGGGAACGCTATCTGTTACACATGTCCCGAAACGTAACTAAAATAAATCTGCATTCTCAAATGAGATACAAATACAGGGTTCTGTTGGGAATAATGGCTAAACAAACTCTGAAGTGGGAACGCTATCTGTTACACATGTCCCGAAACATAACAAAAAAATATGCATTCTCAATGAGATGCAAATACAGGGTTCTGTTCGGAATAATGGCTAGACAGTCCCGGGGGTGGGAACGCTATATGTTACACATGTCCCGAAACACAACTAAAAAGATCTACATTCTCAAATGAGATGCAAATACAAGGATCTGTTGGGAACAATGGCTAGACAGTCCCTGGAGTGGGAACGCTATCTGTTACACATGTCTAGAAACGTAACTAAATCAATCTGCATTCTCAAATGAGATGCAAATACAGGGTTCTGTTGGGAATAATGGCTAGAGAGACCCTGGAGTGGGAACGCTATCTGTTATACATGTCCCGAAACGTAAGTAAAAAAAATCTGCATTCTCTAATGAGATGCAAAAACAGGGTTCTGTTGGGAATAATGGCTAAACAGACCCTGGAGTGGGAACGCTATCTATTACACATGTCCCGAAACATAAATAAAAAAATCTGCATTCTCAAATGAGATGCACATACAGGGTTCTGTTGGGAATAATGGCTAGACAGACCCGGGGGTGGGAACGCTATATGTTACACATGTCCCATAACATAACTAAAAATTCTGCATTCTCAAATGAGATGCACATACAGGGTTCTGTTCGGAATAATGGCTAGACAGACCCTAGAGTGGGAACGCTATCTGTTACACATGTCCCGAAACATAACTAAAACAATATGCATTCTCAAATGAGATGCAAATAGAAGGTTTTGTTGGGAATAATGACCAAACAAACCCTGAAGTGGGAACGCTATCTGTTACACATGTCCCGAAACATAACTTAAAAAATCTGCATATCAAATGAGATGCAAATAGAAGGTTTTGTTGGGAATAATGGCTGAACAGATCCTGAAGTGGGAATGCTATCTGTTACACATGTCCCGAAACATAACTAAAACAATCTGCATTCTCAAATGAGATGCACATACAGGGTTCTGTTTGGAATAATGGCTAGACAGACCCTGAAGTGGGAACACTATCTGTTACACATGCCCGAAACGTAACTAAAAAATCTGCATTCTCAAAGAGATGCAAATACAGGATTCTGTTATATTAAGAATAATGGCTAGGCAGACCCTGGAGTGGGAACGCTATCTGTTACACATGTCCCGAAACATAACAAAAAATTCTGCATTCTCAAATGAGATGCAAATACAGGGCTCTGTTAGGAATAATGGCCAGACAGACCCTAGGGTGGGAACACTATCTGTTACACATGTCCCGAAACATAACGAAAAAAATCTGCATTCTGAAATGAGATGCAAAATGAGATGCAAATACAGGTTTCTGTTACACATGTCCCGAAACATAACGAAAAAAATCTGCATTCTGAAATGAGATGCAAATACAGGTTTCTGTTGGGAATAATTGGTAAACAGACCCTGGAGTGGAAATGCTATCTGTTACACATGTCTCGAAACGTAACTAAAAAAATCTGGATTCTCAAATGAGATACAAATACAGGTTTCTGTTATATTGGGAACAATGGCTAGACAGACCCTGGAGTGGGAACGCCATCTGTTACACATGTCCCGAAACGTAACTAAAAAAAATATGCATTCTCAAATGAGATGCAAATACAGGGTTCTGTTGGGAATAATGGCTAGACAGACCCTAGATTGGGAACGCTATCTGTTACACATGTCCCGAAACATAACTAAAACTATCTGCATTCTCAAATGAGATGCAAATACAGGATTCTGTTTGGAATAATGGCTAGACAAACCCTGGAGTGGGAACGCTATCTGTTACACATGTCCCGAAACGTAACTAAAAAAAATCTGCATTCTCAAATGAGATGCAAATACAGAGTTCTGTTAGGAATAATGGCTAAACAAACCCTGAAGTGGGAACGCTATCTGTTACACATGTCCCGAAACATAACTAAAAAAATTTGCATCTCAAATGAGATGCAAATTGAAGGTTCTGTTGGGAATAATGGCTGGACAGATCCTAGAATGGGAATGTTTTCTGTTACACATGTCCCGAAACATAACTAAAACAATCTGCATTCTCAAATGAGATGCACATACAGGGTTCTGTTTGGAATAATGGCTAGACAGATCCTAGAGTGGGAACGCTATCTATTACACATGTCCCGAAACGTAACTAAAAAAATCTGCATTATCAAATGAGATGCAAATACAGGGTTCTGTTATATTGGGAACAATGGCTTAGACAGACCCTGGAGTGGGAACGCCATCTGTTACACATGTCTCGAAACGTAACTAAAAAAATCTGCATTCTCAAATGAGATTCCTAGAGTGGGAACGCTATCTATTACACATGTCCCGAAACGTAACTAAAAAAATCTGCATTATCAAATGAGATGCAAATACAGGGTTCTGTTATATTGGGAACAATGGCTTAGACAGACCCTGGAGTGGGAACGCCATCTGTTACACATGTCTCGAAACGTAACTAAAAAAATCTGCATTCTCAAATGAGATGCAAATACAGGGTTCTGTTAGGAATAATGGCTAAACAAACCCTGAAGTGGGAACGCTATCTGTTACACATGTCCCGAAACATAACTAAAAAAATATGCATCTCAAATGAGATGCAAATAGAAGGTTTTGTTGGGAATAATGGTTGAACAGATCCTGAAGTGGGAATGCTATCTGTTACACATGTCCCGAAACATAACTAAAACAATCTGCATTCTCAAATGAGATGCACATACAGGGTTCTGTTTGGAATAATGGCTAGACAGACCCTTGAGTGGGAACACTATCTGTTACACATGCCCGAAATGTAACTAAAAAATCTGCATTCTCAAAGAGATGCAAATACAGGATTCTGTTATATTGGGAATAATGGCTAGGCAGACCCTGGAGTGGGAACGCTATCTGTTACACATGTCCCGAAACATAACAAAAAATTCTGCATTCTCAAATGAGATGCAAATACAGGGTTTTGTTAGGAATAATGGCCAGACAGACCCTAGGGTGGGAACACTATCTGTTACACATGTCCCGAAACATAACGAAAAAAATCTGCATTCTGAAATGAGATGCAAATACAGGTTTCTGTTGGGAATAATTGGTAAACAGACCCTGGAGTGGAAATGCTATCTGTTACACATGTCTCGAAACGTAACTAAAAAAATCCGCATTCTCAAATGAGATACAAATACAGGGTTCTGTTATATTGGGAACAATGGCTAGACAGACCCTGGAGTGGGAACGCCATCTGTTACACATGTCCCGAAACGTAACTAAAAAAATTATGCATTCTCAAATGAGATGCAAATACAGGGTTCTGTTGGGAATAATGGCTAGACAGACCCTAGATTGGGAACGCTATCTGTTACACATGTCCCGAAACATAACTAAAACTATATGCATTCTCAAATGAGATGCAAATACAGGATTCTGTTTGGAATAATGGCTAGACAAACCCTGGAGTGGGAACGCTATCTGTTACACATGTCCCGAAACGTAACTAAAAAAAATCTGCATTCTCAAATGAGATGCAAATACAGGGTTCTGTTAGGAATAATGGCTAAACAAACCCTGAAGTGGGAACGCTATCTGTTACACATGTCCCGAAACATAAATAAAAAAAGCTGCATCTCAAATGAGATGCAAATTGAAGGTTCTGTTGGGAATAATGGCTGGACAGATCTTAGAATGGGAATGCTTTCTGTTACACATGTCCCGAAACATAACTAAAACAATCTGCATTCTCAAATGAGATGCACATACAGGGTTCTGTTTGGAATAATGGCTAGACAGATCCTAGAGTGGGAACGCTATCTATTACACATGTCCCGAAACGTAACTAAAAAAATCTGCATTATCAAATGAGATGCAAATACAGGGTTCTGTTATATTGGGAACAATGGCTTAGACAGACCCTGGAGTGGGAACGCCATCTGTTACACATGTCTCGAAACGTAACTAAAAAAATCTGCATTCTCAAATGAGATACAAATACAGGGTTCTGTTGGGAATAATGGCTAAACAGACCTGTAGTGGGAACACTATCTGTTACATGTCCCGAACCATAATTAAAAAATTCTGCATTCTCAAATGAAATGCAAATACAAGGTGTTTTTGGGAATAATGAATAGACAGACCCTGCAGTGGGAACGTTATCTGTTACATATCCCGAGACAACTAAAAAAATCTATATTCTCAAATGAGATGCAAATACGGAGTTCTGTTGGGAATAATGGCTAAACAGACCTGTAGTGGGAACGCTATCTGTTACATGTCCCGAAACATGACTAAAAAATCTGCATCTCAAATGAAATGGTAATATAGGGTTCTGTTGGGAATAACGACGAAACAGACCCTAGAGTGGGGTTGCTATTGTTTACATGTCCCGAAACATAACTAAAAAAACTGCATTCTCAAGTGAGATGCAAACTGATTGTCTGTTCTATTAGGAATAATAGCTAAATATATATTGGAGTGGGAACGCTATCTGTTACATGTCACGAAACAAAGTTAAAAAAATCTGCATTTTCAAGTGAGATGTAAATACATGGTTCTGTTGGGAATAATGGCTAAACAGACCCGGAGTGGTAATGCTATCTGTTATATATTTCGAAACATAATTAAAAAAATCTGTCGTCTTAAATGAGATGTAAATACTGGGTTCTATTGGGAATAATGGCAAAACTGACCTTTGAGTGGGATAAATGCGGTGGGTTACTCTGCTGGGAACAATGGTTAAAGAGACCCTTGAATGGGAATGCTATCTGTTACATGCGAAACAATTGAAAATCTGCATTTTCAAATGACATGCTAAATAGACCTTGGAATGGGAATGCTATTTGTTACATGGCCCGAAACGTGATGCAAAAATCTGTTCTATTAGGAACAGACTTTGGAGTGGGAACGCTATCTGTTACATGTCGCGAAACATAATTAAAAAAAATTTGCATTCTCAAATGAGATGCAAATACAAGGTTTTATTGGGAATAATAGCTAAATAGACCCTGGAGTGGGAACATTGTCTCTTTATATGTCTCGAAACATAACAAAAAAAAAACTCAAATGATATGCAAATACAGGATTCTGTTGGGAATAATGGCTAAACAGACCCTGGAGTGGGAACGCTATCTGTTACATGTCCCGAAACATAACTACAAAAATTTGCATTCTCAAATGAGATGCAAGTACAGGGTTCAGTTGGGAATAATGGCTAAACGACCCTGGAGTGGGAAAGCTATATGTTACATGTCTCGAAACATAATTAAAAAAAAATCTGCATTCTCAAATGAGATGCAAATACATGGTTCTGTTGAGAAAAATGGCTAAACAGACATTGTGTTATATGTCCCGATACATAATGCAAAGATATGCATTTTAAAATGAGATAAATGCGGAGGGTTTTTTCTGTTGGGAATGATGACTAAAGATTCTCTGAAATGGGAATGCTATCAGTTACATGACACGAAACAATGAAAAATCTGCATTTTCAAATGCAATGTAAAATAGAGGCTCTGTTATATTGGAAATAATGGCTGAACATACCTTAAAATGTGAATGCTATCTATTACATGCCCTGAAATGTAATGCAAAAATGTGCTTTTCAAAACGAGATAAAGGCAGAGGGTTCGAAATAATGGCTAAAGAGACCCTAAAATGGCAATGCTATCTGTTATATGTCTAGAAACCTAATGAAAATCATGTATTCTCAAATGAGATGCAAATACAGGGTTTTCTATTGGGAATGGTGGCTTAACAAACGCTGGAATGGGATCTGTTAAATGTCCCGAAACATAATGCAAAAGTATGTATTCTCAAATGAGATGGGTTGTTTTATTGGGAATAATGGCTAAATAGACCCTGCAATGGGAACGCTATCTATTTACATGTCATGAAATATAATGCAAAAATCTGCATTCGCAAGTGAGATGCAAGCAGGTGGTCTGTTCTATTTAGGAATAATAGCTAAACAGACCTTAGAATAGGAATGCTATCTATTACATGTCCCGAAACATTAAAAAATGCATTCTCAAGTGAGATGCAAATGTCAGGTTTATTCTGTTGGGAATAATCGTCTCTTGAATGGGAATGCTATCTGTTACATGCACAACGATGAAAAATCTGCATTTTCATATGAGATGCAAAATAGAGGGTCTGTTATATTGAAAATAATGGCTAAACAGACCTTGGAATGAGAATGCTATCTGTCATTCCCCAAAACGTAATGCAAAAATCTGCATTTTAAGATGAGATAAATGCAGAGGGTTTGTTCTGTTGGGAAAAATGGCTAAAGAGACCCTGAAATGGGATTATTACTATCTAATGCATGTCCCGAAACATGAGAAAAAACATGTATTCTCAAATGATATGCAAATACAGGGTATGTTATATTGGGAATGATGGCTAAACCGATACTGGAATGAGATTGCTATCTATTAAATGTCTCGAAACAAAAGCAAAAGTATGCATTCTCAAATGAGATGGTCTGTTCAATTGGGAATAATGACTAAACAGACCCTTAAATGAGATTACTGTCTAATGTATGTCCCGAAACATAATGCAATAATCTGCATTCGCAAGTGAAATGCAAACAGATGGTCTGTTCTATTTAGAAATAATAGCTAAACTGACCCTGAAATGGAAACAGTATATGTTACATGTTCCGAAACATAATTAAAAAAATCTGCATTCTCAAATGAGATGCAAATACAGGGTTTGTTTTCCCAATAGCTAAACAGACCCTTTAAATAGGAACGCTATCTAATGCACATCCCGAAATTTTGGAGAACAGAGTGATCGGTGCGCTAGCATATGGAACTGGTTATGGTGCTCTGAACTGGACAGGGCCAGCCCTCAAAGTTGTGAAAGTTTGCAAGCCTTGTGTCAAATGGGATTATGATGGCCGGACCTATGCGATAGATTGCTATTTGAAGTTGCTTGTTAGGCTGTGCCATAGTTATGATTCCCGGGGAGGAATGAAACGACTTAAAGATGGTGCGTCTCAGGATCAAATTTTAAATAAGACGAGATTGCAGGCAGCACGAACTTGTCAAGGATCTCCAAAGGGGTAAACATGTCAATTTTCATCTAAATTTTGTGTGCCCGGAACGAAAGATAAATGGTGTTGATCCTTTTTCATGTGCCATTTCGCAGTACTTGATCACCAAACAAATTTATAGACTGTAAGATGTGCATGCAGTTTTATTATGTGCCCAGAGGATGGGGTCTCAACATGCAAGAGCTGGCCAACTGATTACCAAAGAGCTTGAAGAGTACAGGAATCATGCTGTTGCTGATACAGTTAGCAAGCTGCAAAGGATTAAATATGCTTCAAATCATCCTGAAAACAAGTGACCTTTCTTTCTGCTTAGTTTGATATTGTGTTCTGCTTAATGTCTCCTGCTTGCTGCAAGTGCTTGAAAGTACAATGACTGAAACCCGTTGCGTAATCTAGTATGTATGTTCGGTCCCTTTAATTCCTATGTCATTCCTGGAATGAAACATATATAAACTTGTTGCTCTCCAGGTGTCCTGGGGTTGGTGAAACGAGAGGAGATTATCCATTCAGCCACCACAAGCTCACTGTTCAATTCTATGAGCCATCTGCTGCCCAAGACAGGAAATTAGAACGATTAATTCACAAGGCTCATTGTAGAGCTCTGGAGGCCAAAAGTCAACTTAAGCAACGGTTGTTGCTAACTTGTTATGTTTGGTCAGACAAATGGACGGCTGAGATGAGTTATTCGAACCGCGTGAATGATGACGCGGCACAAAACGACTCGTTCTTTGTGTCAATCATGTGCGATATCCACTAGATAGATACACGCGTATGAATTTGAGGTGTCATTCAAATACTAATAATTAAAAAAAAATATTGATAAAAACATGTTAAAATTTTCCAAACCAATTCAAATGCCTCAGAAGCAAAATATACGATTTTCAAAAAAAAAACGAAATATCCAAATATTTTTTTTATCGTTCTTTATAGTTAAGTTAACCATCTTACCAACAAAATCATAAAAGTCAAAATTTTCAAACCGACATATATAATATAAATGATCAGTAATATTCCCAAATTAAGTGTGATGGTAAACTAATACATATTGTCAAGTGGGTCATATACTATATATACACATATATAATGAAAAAGGTTTTAATTTGTGAAGAGACTTAAAGCAAAATGAATGGAGTGCATTGAGGTTCATGAGTAATAATGTAAAGTTGGTCAACATTTGTTTACGGGGAAAGAAACTATAAACAATTACAATTCACAAAGCACCACCATGTGATCATCCTTCGATCCCAAGTAATCTTTTTCACCATTTACGTACACACAAACACACGCGCACACACACACACTATATATATGTATATATATATACACACACACACATCATTGAGAGAGAAGAGCAATGAAAAGCATTGACAATTCATTATTTGTTCGTTAGAAATCGCCACATCAAATTTATTATTAACATTTTCATAATAAATATTGTAGCATTTATGAGGAAGCTATGTGGCATGTGGCACACATTAAACCTTCGATTTCGGTGTATAGTTTTCCAATACCAATAAAATAATTAGTTATATCCAAAACACGACAAGAAAAAAAAAACACATTTGGATTTATATATGTCATAGTTTCACTGCTGACTTTTTCTATGAAATAAACTCAATCGAGTTTTAAAAAATTCATGGCTAACGATGTTACTATTTCAACGAGTGTTTGGGAAATATATATTTTAACTAGGAAATATTGTGTTAGAAACGTAATTCTTCGTCTACGTTTTCTTCTGTTTTCGTGTATTTGTTTGATATTCGACAAAATACTGAAAACAAACGTTAGATTTAATAAAATATACGTATATAAGTATATATAAATTTGTATATTTATTCATGTACTTATTCCGTGTATAAAATATAAAATAATCTCTGCTTATAATCCACGAGTGTGTGTATACAAGTATCTAATTAAGTAAAAAAAGATTATATATTTATATTATAACATATTATAATACCATTCTTATTTTTGCTAATCAAGAAGCAACCCTTCTAAAACTTACGCACAAGCAATCTCCATGCCTTAAGAGTCTAAGACTAACCTAAAAGATACAAGGTTATTAGTAATAACCCTCTTTAACAAAAAAATAATAATAAACTTTGCAAAAATTTTACCCAAAAAAAACTTTACAAAATAATAAATAAATAAATAATTGATAAATAAAAATACAAAAAAATAAAAATAGGGTCTACAATGTAAAGAAGCAGAGGGAGAGAGAGGATTGGTTCGACCCACTACCCCGCGATCTTTTCTCCCCAGTTAAAGGAAAATGGTTTTCGCCACGTCATCATCTCTCCTAATATATATATACATATATATATATGTATCTGCTAATATAAAACTAAAAGTGATTTAGCTACCAATATAATAATTCCGAATGATATTTTCGGCTTGATTATTTCGATTATTTTAAACTTCATTATTCTAATTTATAAAAAATGTACCCACCTAATTTTTATTTTAGTTTGAGTTTGATTGGTGTTTTGCAGATTATTCAAACCATTTTTTATCTTGTTTTCTATTTGTATATATAATGGGTTTAATGTGATAAAAAATAATATTAAAACAATTTTCACATAAAATCTGATTTAAATATAATTACTATTCAAATATCCACGCCCTGATCAGCATAAAGGTCATCATAAATATAAAAATTCAAATTGTTGTGAACTTGTGAATATTAAAAAAATTTAGAACATTTCCGTCGTTATTAAAAAAATAATAAATTTACAAGTCTTTAGCTTGAACAGGTGCGCATTCCCGATACAGGTGACTATTACGACATCCAAATCCCTTGTATATTTGTTTACTAAAAACTTTAGTTGCAATTTTTAATGAAAGAAATTACTACAATTTATTTATATTTGTTATATAATCTATAATTAAATTCATTTAATAGATAAGATCAAAGCCGACATCTTCAATCGATGGGTTTCATTTTCTGCGTGGCTCACACGTTGAAAATGAATGCAGGTTCGGTATAGGTAGATACGGTAGATAATTTGAGAGACCGTATGTGAAATCTAATTAGCATTAAACCCTTTTGTAAACAAAGTAAATTATTTCTTAATTTCGCTGTTAATTGAAGATTAATGAGAGATTAGTGTTGAAGAGAGAGAAAGGCGAAAGAAGAAGAAGAAGAAGAAACAGACGCGAAAGTTCCTGCACTTGTTCAGATTTCCAGTCCTGAGAGAGAAAAGCGAGTGAAATCGGAGAGAAATTAGTACATCGCTCTCTCTCTCTCTAAAACCCTGTTTCCCCCCTCTTTTTTGGTTTCTCTGAGGATTCAGGAGGAAGAAGTACAAAACTTGAGCGAGAAGGAGAGAGAAAGTTGCTTCTTTTTCGTCTTCTGCCGCTTGATCTGACATTGTTGACTACTCCTGGTCTCGGAATCAGCTTCTTGCTGAAAAGGGTTTCTGTTAGTTCGTCCTATCATCGCGAAAACAGAGGCTGTGGTTCTGGGTTTGTCTCCTGATTTGCTGTTTCCTCCGGCCAATCTGGTTTCTTACCACTTGTTTGGTAAATGTCCGGAAATTTTCTTCTTATGGGTTTTCTCATTTTCAAGTACGAAAGCGTGTTATTGGGTTCATGGGAATTTATTCTTTTTTCAAACTCTCGAGCTGGCAATTGCGTTTCCGTGTTTTTCTACACCTCCTGCTGA
>NW_010965372.1:4499197-4516150 GCF_000463585.1 Tarenaya hassleriana | reverse complement strand
CCTGCTGAATCCTTATGTCTAGATTACCAGATCGATCGGAATTTCGATATTGTACTCTGTTCCTGTTAGAAGGATACAAATGTGTTTAAAATTAATCTCTCTT
The DNA here is from genome assembly GCF_000463585.1 of Tarenaya hassleriana. Taxonomy (NCBI): domain Eukaryota; kingdom Viridiplantae; phylum Streptophyta; class Magnoliopsida; order Brassicales; family Cleomaceae; genus Tarenaya; species Tarenaya hassleriana. The sequence goes on along the minus strand of NW_010965372.1, from coordinate 4,516,047 downwards.
TTGTTCATTCTTTCTCTCATTGTCTTTTACCTCATTAGCGGAGGTAGATTTACAAATTTTTTTAAAACGATTCGAATGGTTAATAAAATTTTACAACTGGGTTTGGTATAGGTTGCTGTCATTCAGCTTCGAGGGCTGCCGACAAAATTTGAAAACCGTCTTTGGGTGATTCCGTACTTTTCTTTTCAAAATATGGTGCTTTTTACCAACTTCGATGAACTCCCGAGTTTCCGAGCTTCTGAAATTTCTAGTTTCTATACTGTGGTGTTTCGTACGGGTTTCGAGTTCTAAGTTGGTGCCTTGTTTCAGTCCTTTTTGGTTATTTCTTAGTTTTTCAGAGATCAAGCTTTCATGTCTGCAAGATTAAGACTTGGGTTTGTTCTTTTTTCAGGTTGCGCCGTAACGGACAATTGCTGAACATAAAGAGCACCGTTGAAATCCTTGGTGAGGAAGAGTCCTTGTAATAAGTGATGGCTATACTACAGATCTTGTTCAAGAAAGTATTGGGTTTCTGTTAATGTTCATATTGCATTGCCCTTGAGTTGAAAGTTTGGGAAATGGCAAGAGGTAGGAGGAGGTCGAAGCTAAGGCTGAGCCATCTTTACACTTTTGGATGTCTTAGGCCGAGCGCCGTTGAGGGTGAAGAACCTCATCCTTTACAAGGTCCGGGGTTCAGCCGAGTGGTGAATTGCAATCAGCCTAATCTGCATAAGAAGAAACCTTTAAGATATCGTTCTAATTATGTCTCCACGACGAGGTATAATTTGATCACTTTCTTTCCAAAGTCCCTTTATGAGCAATTCCACCGAGCTGCCAATTTCTACTTCCTGGTAGCTGCCATTCTCTCGGTGTTTCCTCTCTCGCCCTTCAACAAATGGAGCATGATTGCCCCTTTGGTGTTCGTTGTGGGGCTTAGTATGTTAAAGGAGGCTTTGGAAGATTGGCGTAGGTTTATGCAAGATGTGAAGATAAATGCACGTAAAGTGAATGTTCATAAAGGCGATGGTGTTTTTCGTCGTAGAAAGTGGAAGAAGGTTAGGGTTGGTGACATTGTGAAAGTGGAGAAGGATGAGTTCTTCCCCGCCGATTTGCTTCTATTGTCATCGAGTTACGAGGACGGGATTTGCTACGTTGAGACTATGAACTTGGATGGCGAGACAAACCTGAAAGTGAAAAGGTCGTTGGAAGTAACCTTGCCTCAAGATGACGATGAATCTTTCAAGAATTTCAGGGCAACGATAAGATGTGAAGATCCAAACCCCAATCTCTACACCTTTGTCGGTAACCTAGAATATGAACGGCAGATCTTTTCTCTGGATCCGATTCAGATTCTCTTAAGAGATTCAAAGCTTAGGAATACAGCCTATGTTTATGGAGTTGTGGTATTCACAGGTCATGATACTAAAGTCATGCAGAATTCAACGAGGTCACCTTCGAAAAGGAGCAGAATCGAGAGGACAATGGACTATATCATCTACACTCTTCTTGTCCTACTCATTCTGATCTCTTGTGTCAGTTCATCGGGATTTGCTTGGGAGACAAAATTTCACATGTCAAACTGGTGGTATTTACGTCCTGATGAGCCGGAGAACTTAACCAATCCAAGCAATCCTATTTACGCTGGCGTTGTCCATCTGATCACTGCCCTTCTGCTTTACGGATATTTGATACCCATCTCTCTCTATGTTTCGATCGAGGTTGTAAAGGTCTTGCAAGCAACTTTCATCAATCAAGACCTGCACATGTATGATAATGAAAGTGGAGTCCCTGCACAAGCACGTACATCGAATTTGAACGAAGAGCTAGGACAGGTGCATACCATCCTTTCAGACAAGACAGGAACTTTGACATGTAACCAGATGGATTTTCTGAAGTGCTCTATTGCTGGTACTTCCTATGGCGTGCGTTCCAGCGAAGTCGAACTTGCTGCTGCGAAGCAGATGGCTATTGACCTCGAAGAGCAGGGTGGAGAAATATCAAGTACTCCAAGGGCTCAAACTAAAGCGTACGATTCATGGGACAGCAGCCGGGGAAGACAAGAAATTGAGATGGAGAGTGGCATAAATCACGAAGGCGATAATAATCCAAGAACTCCTATAAAGGGGTTTAGTTTTGAGGACGTAAGACTCATGAATGGGAATTGGTTTAGGGAACCGCAAGTAAGTGATATTTTGATGTTCTTTCGGATATTAGCTATTTGCCATACGGCCATTCCTGAGTTGCATGAGGAGACTGGCAAGTATACCTACGAAGCAGAGTCACCTGATGAAGCTGCTTTTCTTGTTGCTGCAAGAGAGTTTGGTTTCGAGTTCTTCAAGAGAACCCAATCGAGCGTTTTTGTTCACGAAAGGTACTCTTCTTCCGGGCAAACAATCGAAAGGTAATTATAAATATATACTGTCTTATATTGTACCTTTTCGTAATGCCTTCACACCTTTCCTTTAAGCAAATCGTGATTGAGTACCGGAAAAAATGCAGGGAGTATAAAGTTTTAAACTTGTTGGACTTTACTAGCAAAAGAAAGCGAATGTCTGTGATTGTACGTGACGAGGATCAGCAGATTCTTCTACTATGCAAAGGAGCTGACAGGTTAGCCCCAACTCAAAACTTTTAGGCATCAAATCATGTAACATGATTATAAGTTTGAGATGTATATATCAACAGCTTAGTATCTTTTGTACCGGGCAAGAAGCCAATGAAGATAATATTGTTTGGTGTCTGTCATTCATTTGTGTAATGCAATCCTATACTTGAAAATTTTGCAGCATCATCTTTGACCGGTTAGCGAAAAATGGGCGGACATACTTGACACCTACCGCTAAGCATTTAAATGAATATGGAGAAGCTGGGCTACGTACACTGGCACTTGCTTACAGAAAGATCGATGAGGATGAATATTCAGCTTGGAACGCTGAGTTTCTTAAAGCCAAAACTTCAATAGTTTCTGATAGAGATGCACTGCTTGAAAGGGTATCCGATACGATCGAAAGAGAGCTCATCCTTGTCGGTGCTACTGCTGTTGAGGACAAACTGCAGAAAGGAGTATGTATTCCCCTGCTTTGACAGACACTTTAGTTCACCCTTTTTTTTTCTGTTTTTTATGTCAATTTAATTTCGTTTCCATTTTCTGTAGGTTCCACAATGCATAGATAAGCTTGCTCAAGCGGGTCTCAAATTATGGGTTTTGACAGGGGACAAGATGGAAACCGCCATCAACATCGGGTTAGTACCTATACTTTGGATGTAACCAAGAAATGAGTAAACTGCTATACCGAAACAAAAATTTGATGATTAAACTGCTCGCTGTGGTGGACTGCAGATTCGCGTGTAGTTTACTCCGGCAAGGCATGAAACAGATCTGCATAACAAGCATGAATTCAGATGGAGGATCCCAAGATTCCAATGGGGTATGTATTGCAACGAAAGAGGATTTATGGTCAGGTGATCGTTAAAGAACTTAGTTAGGCTTCTTGAAAGAAGGCCGACGCGTTAGATCTATGAGTTTAGAGTGCTTTTGAGAGAAGGTGCAATTGATTCTGGTGTGATCTCCCACCTAACTAAAATCTGAAATTCATTTTCCATTTCCACCATTGGATCAGGCCATTAAGGAGAATATCTTGAATCAAATCACGAATGCTTTACAAATGGTCAAGCTGGAGAAGGATCCACATGCTGCCTTTGCTTTAATCATTGATGGGAAAACTCTAACTTATGCTTTGGAGGATGATATGAAGTATCAGTTCCTTGCATTGGCAGTAGATTGTGCATCAGTCATTTGCTGTCGTGTCTCTCCCAAGCAGAAGGCCTTGGTATATTTCCTTTTTCCTTTGTTTTTCTTTCTCTAGCATTTATCATTCAGCTATATAACTCGTAAACACATATTTCAAGTAATAATGATAAACAAGTTTAATGCCTGTTCTCAGACTGGGGTATCAGACTGAATAGGAATAGATGAAATGAAGTATCAACGAGAACTGCTGTGTTCCAAACTTCCACATAGATTCTTACATCTAAAGATTCGATTTTTCTTCTGTTATTTATCGTCTGTTTCATCTTTCTGTACAAAGGTAACAAGGTTGGTAAAAGAGGGAACTCAGAAAACAACATTAGCAATCGGTGATGGTGCAAATGATGTTGGAATGATTCAGGAAGCTGACATTGGTGTAGGCATTAGTGGGGTGGAAGGTATGCAGGTCAGTGTTCTCTCTTCCCATTAGACACCCGAGAATGCACATTTCCCGAATAATTTTGTGTTTGTAGAGCTGTTACTTCTGATATAGGCTAAGTTTCATCTCCATATTATTCATGAGTGGCAAGTGAATTGACTCGCCCATCTCAACATTTTTGCTGAATCTCTCATTCTTGTGCAGGCTGTTATGGCTAGTGATTTTTCTATTGCACAGTTCCGGTTTCTGGAAAGACTCCTCGTCGTCCATGGACACTGGTGCTACAAAAGAATCGCTCAAATGGTAAATATATGCTTGTGCGCCTTTGTTACACAGTTTGCTTACAAGACGTCTATATTTGTAAACATCCTATTCTACTCTTAACATAGCAGACCATCGGTTCTAATATATATGTTTTTCTGCTTCCAGATTTGCTACTTCTTCTACAAAAACATAGCATTTGGTCTCACTCTCTTCTACTTTGAAGCATTTACTGGATTTTCTGGCCAATCAGTATATAATGACTACTACCTGTTACTCTTCAACGTTGTCCTTACCTCGCTGCCAGTGATTGCGCTTGGAGTCTTTGAACAAGACGTTTCCTCCGAGATCTGCTTGCAGGTGACTTTCATTACAGTTTGCCTTGACAAGTAAATCATGAAGCTCTACTTGATCTTCTCTCATGCACAAATTTTTTTCTTGTCCTACAGTTTCCAGCATTATACCAACAAGGGACAAAAAACTTGTTCTTTGACTGGTATCGAATACTGGGGTGGATGGGCAATGGTGTTTATTCCTCTCTTGTCATATTCTTCCTCAACATTGGAATTATTTATGAACAAGCTTTCAGAGCCGGTGGCCAGACAGCTGACATGGATGCTGTCGGTACAACCATGTTTACTTGCATCATATGGGCCGTGAACGTGCAAATTGCTCTAACGATGAGCCATTTCACTTGGATCCAACACGTCTTAATCTGGGGAAGCATCGGTTTGTGGTATCTGTTCGTTGCTTTATACGGGATGATGCCACCGAGTCTTTCTGGAAACATCTATAGGATTCTTGCTGAAGTTCTTGCTCCTGCGCCCATATATTGGTCAGCCACATTGTTAGTCACAGTGGCAACTGTTCTTCCATACTTCACTCACATATCTTTCCAGAGATTCTTGAACCCATTGGATCATCATATCATTCAAGAGATCAAATACTACAAGAGAGATGTCGAGGATGCAAGAATGTGGACCCGAGAACGCACAAAAGCACGGGAGAAAACAAAGATCGGATTCACAGCAAGGGTTGATGCCAAAATCAGGCATTTGCGGTCGAAGCTCAATAAGAAACAGTCGAATATGTCTCATTTTTCAACTCAAGATACAATGTCCCCGAGATCATTGTAGCTTCCGGCATCTGGATTCTTCAGAAATCTCTCTCAAGAGTGTTCTTGGATACTTTTCTTCAGGCTCATCCTCTAGCTGGTTTGGACACAGATGTTCATCAGAGACAGAGCTTGATGCTGTTGTGTGTACACTTGAGGAAAAGAGAAAAAAAAAAGGAAAGGGAGTTAAGGGAGAGTTGCAGTGAGCGTGTAAGAGTGGTTGATGTTTCTCTGTTGGGGTTTTGCTGAAAATCTTTTTTTTTTTTTAACTTTCAGACTTTGTGTCAATAACATACTATACATAGGTTTTGTGAATAGTTAGGACAAAATGAAACATAATATACAGCATCAACATCAAACATTTTTATGTCTCATTTTATGTTTTGGCATTGAATTGGCCTATTAATGAGCCATGGATGTGTGTGTCTTGGCCATGACAATTAATGTATTATTTTTATTCATTGACTGATTCTAGTTCTAGGTAATATAATCTTATTTATATATTATTTCTATGAGTATCATAAAATCTTATCATTTTTAATGAAATATTTTCCCAATAATGAAAGATTTTACTAAATTATTTTGGTTAATAATAATAATAGATTTGAAACCTAAATCCATTCATCTATTGTATTTAAGAAGATTTAATGAATAAAAAATGAAAAGCTGTTATGAAAATAAATTATTTTAATATTTTTGAAAATTAATCACTTGTAGATATGGATGTATAAAGAAACTCTAAGATCGTATGATTAAATTAAATTTTAGCCCCTTTTCCGGTTTTTTTCCTTTTTTTTTTTAAATTTTCAGTTATTTATTTTAATAGTTTTACTTAAAACAAATATAAATATATACATGCTAAAATCTCTCTATACTAAACTGGGCCCGGTTTAGCCTAACCATGGTTAATCTCGGCCCATATAAAATATCTAAATCTAACCACTCCATAATTATTTGTCTTCGATGTTTCCTTTTCTTTTTAAGAATAAATAAGAAAATATGGAGAGGGTTTTTGTTCTCCGTTTCCTCTCTCTTCATCAATCTCTTCGCTGCGTAGAAGAGCGCTGAAACTTTGTCACCCGAAGTCAATCGGAATCCATCACCGCTTCTTGCTTGCATCTGTTTGATTCGGCTCAACTCTCTGGTATTCGTATTTTAAACGAATTACTCTCCGGCTCCAATCTCGATTTCTCGTCGCTTTTTCTCCGTTTGGATTCTCGCCTTTTCCCGGAAATTCTCGTACTTTCTCCCTCCCCGTCGGAGTTTTGTGCTGGAGACGGCAGTTTGGTTGGTGGGTTTCGGCGTTCGGCGGTTGAGGTGTTTTTCTAGGGTTACTAGCTTTCCATTTGATGGAGCCGCGGGTGGGGAACAAGTTTCGGCTTGGACGGAAGATCGGCGGTGGATCTTTCGGAGAGATCTATCTCGGTATGCGCTTGAATTTTTCTGCTTTAGACTCTTGAGTGTGGTTTCTGTGGAACTTGATGGCTGTTTAACGTGTGATCCCTTGGATGATGTTTGAAGGCACCAATATCCAGACGAATGAAGACGTCGCGATTAAGCTTGTAAGTGTTTTGCGTGTTTTGGTTGTTGAACTGGAAATTTGCCTGTTTTCAGTGATAATTGAAGTAATTCCAGTGTTATTTTGTTAATGTGAAGGTGATCCTTGCATTTTGGCATATCCTCATTAGATATGAATGCTTTCTGAAGGGAAAAGAGGGCATACATTTTGTAGCATGTGTCTGCAATTTTCTTATTTGTAGCTTCTTCCTGTTTCCGTTTGAAGAGAAAGTTACTGTGGAGAAACTAAGAGTACTAATCATATGGTAATAAAACATCAATTTACGGTCTTGGGACAGAAAAGACACATGGGAAGCAATAAGCTTTGAGTGTCAGCATTTAGCTAAGCAGTAACGCTGTTTCAGTTCTAACCTTGTGAATGTGACATGTATCAATCCATTCTGGTGCCTAGACATGTATCAATTCATTCTGGCTTTCTGTTGCTTCTAACATCTGCTTTTTGCATCTTCTGTTGGTGTTGTCTACTTCCTGTTTCTTTTGGCATATCTTCTGACAACTTCTCTTTTTCTCAGGAAAATGTAAAAACAAAGCATCCTCAGTTGCTGTATGAATCCAAATTGTATAAAATATTACAAGGAGGAAGTAAGAACCTAGTTCTATGCTTGTTTACATTTCCAATGTGATTTTTTCTTGTTCTTATTCAAGAGGTTTGCTTTTCTTTCCCTTGCTTTTAGCTGGCATTCCGAACGTAAAATGGTATGGTGTTGAAGGGGACTATAATGTCCTTGTGATAGACTTGTTGGGGCCTAGTCTCGAAGACTTGTTCAATTTCTGTAGTAGGAAACTCTCACTAAAGACTGTGCTAATGCTTGCAGATCAAATGGTAGACCCCTTTCATTGAGTAAATAGTTTTCTCGCAGTGATATGGATGAATTACCATAATTTTGCTATATTATTATTCCTCTTCTCAGATCAATCGCATTGAATTTGTTCATTCAAAGTCATTTCTCCATCGGGACATCAAGCCTGACAACTTCCTCATGGGTCTGGGGAGGCGTGCAAATCAGGTTATTGTTTGAAAAGGGTTGTTTGGATTTGTTTCCTCTCCTGGTTTATTTGCTTAAATTAGTCTTTGCCCAATGCAGGTGTATATCATTGACTTTGGTCTGGCAAAGAAGTACAGAGACACTACAACTCATCAACATATTCCTTACAGGTTGGCTGTGGCTTTGTTATTTTCCTCTATGAGAGATTCTGTTCTAATCAAGTAATGATACTTGAATAAGTTTTGTGTTCTTGGTTCGGGGCTAGTAAAAATTTTTATAATCGTAGTGTGCATTGTGTTGTCTTTTTATCTAATCTCCTGCACATATCTCAGGGAAAATAAGAACTTGACTGGAACTGCTCGATATGCAAGCATGAACACTCACCTAGGCATTGGTATGAACCTAATTCTGGTTCCTATTTTAAAGACAACTTGACTTGAACTTTTATTTTCTCTTACAACTTTAAAGAACCTAATTCTAATTCCTATCGTTAATTATGTTACAGAACAAAGTCGTAGAGATGATCTGGAGTCCCTTGGATTTGTTCTCATGTACTTCTTAAGAGGAAGGTGTCTATTTTTCCTTCCATCACTGTTACGAGCGGTTCTTTGTAAGGCTGCCGGTTTACTTACCCATTTGCATATAGTCTTCCTTGGCAGGGACTCAAAGCTGGCACAAAGAAGCAAAAGTATGAGAAAATCAGTGAAAAGAAAGTATCAACCTCTATTGAGGTAAAACTGTCTCTGAGAGCCATCCTGGCGAGTGTGATTGACAATACTGATATCATACTTTTTCTTCTTCTAGGCTCTATGTCGGGGGTATCCCTCAGAATTTGCATCTTACTTCCATTACTGCCGGTCCCTGAGATTTGACGACAAACCAGACTATGCTTACCTGAAACGACTCTTCCGTGACCTATTTATCCGTGAAGGTCTGATTTCTCAAATCAGCTTGGTTGTTCTGAGACTGATGAAGGGGATACAAAAGTTACTTGTATAGATATGAAATGAAACCAATCAAGCTTTTTGAGATTTGAACTCACCATTCAGGCTTCCAGTCTGATTATGTAATTTGAACAATATCAAGTCAGCTTTTTTGTTATGACTGGTGAAACTGATTCAAAAGTTATATATACATTTTTGAAACCGATCAAGCTTTTTGAGATTTGAACTCACCCCTCTATGTCGCTTATGTTTCAGGATTCCAGTTTGATTACGTATTTGATTGGACAATCTTGAAGTATCAGCAATCACAGATTGCCACTCCTCCCCGTCCTCTTGTAAGTATCATGGTGTTGAACAAAAGTTATTTGACATTTTGAATGTTTTAACTTTTAATTATGTTTCTGATTGATCGAACATGTACTTTTTCCAATGGATTTTGCAGGGTCCTGGAGTGGGGCCAAGTTCTGGCCAACGTCCTGTTATTGCTAGCGCTGAGAAGCAATCAGGTGGTTCTACTTTACTGATTTAGTTTTGGTTTGGGTGTAATATACATGTCTCTTTCTGTCAATAATTTTTTTTTCTCTTTATGTTGAGGGTTTTATGTTTGCTTCCAGCCCTGTAACGAAGGGAACGGAAGATAAAGTATTCAATTGCGCATGTAAAGATGAGTCGTCTGTTCTTGGAGATGTGACTTGCACCCTTTTGACTTTATCTTTGCTGCCTCCTTGTTCCACCGCAGGTGATGAGGAAGCTAGACCTGGCTGGTCATCAGGAGATCGTAGATGCAGTTCGGGCCAAATTTTAAACTCTGGAAGCATATCCAAACAAAAAGCTCCAGTTTCAACTGATCCTGCCCTTTCTAAAGATGTAATGGTGAGTAACCAATCCTCCATGTTGTTGATGTCCATGCTGTTTACTCTGATCATTAGTTGAATAAGCTCTTGGCAAGTCGTTCCTTACCAAGGTGGGTGGAGTGATGAAAACGAGGAATGGGTTTTACACAAGGGCTTGCAGTTGAATTTTTATTTATCATTCTGAGAGATTTATGTTTTCTTATGTCTGAATATATTCTCTGGAGATCTTGTTACTGATCTGTATATTGATTGCATGTGCAGTTATCTAGCTCCAGCTTCCTGCGTGCAAGTGGGTCATCAAGACGTGCGGCTATGTCAAGTGGCCGGGAGGCTGCTCTTGTGGGAACCGACTCTGAGCCTTCTAACCCTCAAGTCCCCGAAGCTGGCTCGGGCTCTCACCCAAGGATCCATGGTGGTCGAAGTTCACCTATTGTCTCAACTGAGAAGAAGCTTTCACCTTCAGGAAGAAATGCTACTTCTGTCATTAAGAACCATGAGTCCAATCTCAAAGGCATTGAGAGCCTCCATTTTTAGTGGCTCGGGACGAAGATCATCTTAAACTCCCGGGACCGAAATGTATATTCGAAACTAAAAAGATACAAAAAAAAAAAAAGACGAGTAACTTTCTCATAGGCTCCCGGAGGGAGAAATACTTTTCTATGTGTATTGTTGTGTTTACAGGGAGGAGGGAGGCAGCCAAAGTTGCAAAGCAGTGCCCAGAAGAACGAGGAGGAAAAAAAAAAGAGAACGAGAAGTGAATTTGCCCGTGAAGAAAGAAGACGAACTTTAACGGCGAAAATTTACTCTGGTTAGGGTGTAAAAAGATGAGTAACTCACCGTTCATTTCTACTGCTTTGTTTGGCTTCTTACTGGTTGTGTTGTGTGTTGCTTTTCATTGTCCTAAGTTAAATGTGATGTGTGTCAAGCAACAGCCATTTGATATAGGGTGCAAAAAGCATTTTCATGCTTATCATTTCTTTTTCTTTTTTCCCCCATAATTTTCGATTTGAATGCGTTCAGCAATTTTACCTAATGGCATGAACAAGAAGAGGGCTCAGGCCATCAAACTCTAATTTTGCATACAAATTGATGGTTAAGGAACCTAAAAAAGAACGTATACAATTAGTCAGAATTGATACAAATTTAATCAAGCTATGATTACAGCATCAGAATCAGATTCTTCCTCACTCACAGAATGCTGGATACAGCACACGGTCTGATGAGCTTCAGGCCAAGAGCACCACCTCTCCCCCAGAACCTGCAAACACATAATAACCCGAAAATTCGGTCATCTAAATACCAAGATTTTACTATTCTGTGATGGAAGAAGAAGAATACGAGAACGAGAAAAGGAGGGATCGATCTATGATGATGAAGCATTTACATCGTTCGTGTATCTCTTTCGCAATCTCTAGAAAGACTTCAGTGTCTTCTGCAATTCTGGTCATCCTCTCCAACTCTTCCATTGCTCCTCTGGCCACATCCACTTTGTTCTCTGCCTCTACCACCTTATAGGCCGCCGTTATTGCAGCTTCCTCCACCATCTCCTGAGTAACAGTTGTATTACTCTGACTGTTGGATTGTCGAGGTTTGAGATTGGTGTCTTTCTGCCTCGGGGCCGGTGTTCTTGTTCCAGATGGATCACTTATCTTATAGAAGTTCTGCACCTGTATGTGTTGGTTTCCCAAAAAACCGCATGAGAAAAACATGAAAAAAAAAGGCTTTACAGAACAAAAATATGACACCGTAAAGTGGAAATTTTCAGACATCAAATGTTCTTGCGCATAAACATAGAATGTTGCACATCAAGAGAAAATGAGAAAATACCGTACATAAAAGGAGAAAAACTGAGGAGAGAAAATGATCGATGTAACAAACGAGTGTTTCAAACCTTACAAATACTAAATAGCTAACCTTTTCAAGTTTGCCCTGAGCAGCGAGCCTCCTCAATCTTGAACCAAGGATCCTTCTAAAATTTAGCGGCAACTCATGCCTTTTCTGTTATATTCAAAGTGAACTGTAATTATACAAAGTATACTAAAATTATACAAATCCACATTGTTTCTTGATCCATGAGAATGTCATTGTCACCACTCCCAATTTATATATGGTGGGTCTCTAAAAATGTTCTCACTAATACATGTTAAACAGCAAAGAATTATTCAACTAACCTCAATGAAGCTGAGAATAGCAGTGATATCAGATCCATTTGCGTCAGATAAGGCTGAAAGAGCTTCAAATATCATCCCATCGTACCTAAGAAAATAATCACCACAGCAAGCATTGAACAATGCAACAATGAGTTCACTAAAAGATTAGTACATCGTATCAAAAGAACATCATTTAAGGGACTTGTGCATCAACAAAGCATTGGCCACTTCAACCAAGAGAAGAAAAAAAAATTAAGACAAACCTGGGAGCATTTTTCGCGTCCACGGCAATATTTAAAGAGTTGTCATCCATGCTCAAATCAGAAGACGCACTACGTGGAAGGGATGCAGCTGGGGAAGGGTTAATATTGGTGGTTGCAGTACTGGCAGCGGCAGCAGCTGCTGTAATGGTGAGTAACCAATCCTCCATGTTGTTGATGTCCATGCTGTTTACTCTGATCATTAGTTGAATAAGCTCTTGGCAAGTCGTTCCTTACCAAGGTGGGTGGAGTGATGAAAACGAGGAATGGGTTTTACACAAGGGCTTGCAGTTGAATTTTTATTTATCATTCTGAGAGATTTATGTTTTCTTATGTCTGAATATATTCTCTGGAGATCTTGTTACTGATCTGTATATTGATTGCATGTGCAGTTATCTAGCTCCAGCTTCCTGCGTGCAAGTGGGTCATCAAGACGTGCGGCTATGTCAAGTGGCCGGGAGGCTGCTCTTGTGGGAACCGACTCTGAGCCTTCTAACCCTCAAGTCCCCGAAGCTGGCTCGGGCTCTCACCCAAGGATCCATGGTGGTCGAAGTTCACCTATTGTCTCAACTGAGAAGAAGCTTTCACCTTCAGGAAGAAATGCTACTTCTGTCATTAAGAACCATGAGTCCAATCTCAAAGGCATTGAGAGCCTCCATTTTTATTGGCTACCAGGAGCAACACTCAAGTTACGCCACTTATCCTATAAAGTGAGTGAAACCCAGATAATTAAAGATTCTTGATCATTCGTCACCAAGTAAAAGACAACAGAGCAAGACAGTGAGAATAGTCGATCCTAAAGAGGTAAAAGAAATGATAGACAGTATTGTTCTTTGGACATAAAGTTCCAGTTCACCCGTGCTTGCTCTATGTTCAATATTGTGTGAAATTTGAAGCAGCCAGAGAGCACCCATAAGTTCTCTCTGTAAATTTCCAGGCATCAACAACTACCATTATTGATAAGAAGAGGTAACATCCATCACAGGTGAAAGGTCGAGTAAAACCGAGCTTTCACATAGCAGAACCCAACCCAATAAACCTTATCATTAGTGAATCACTGTTTCAGGCCTGAATGAAATGCACAAGGAGAGAAGAATGTAGATTCCAGCCTTACTATCTCGCACTTGATGGACAGGAAGGTATCTTTCTAGAAAAACTTCTAAGGCCATCATAACTGATGTCACACTCTACCACTATTTTTCTGTAACCAAACAAATTCTCTCATCTAGGGTAATAACAACGCTTCGTCTCCGGCGAACACAAGATTATGTAGCAGAAATCGAGCATAATACCTAACCAAAGTAACTACTTGAGAGCCTCAGATGAAAACCAAAGTGCAAACACAATCTATCAGCATAAATGTGTCAACTTAACTTCAACAGATCTAGAAAGAACCACTAGAAACATAACTACCCAAAAGGGCAATGGCTTACAATGGTAAATTTCCTTTTCATCGAGAAAACTTGTCGATGAAACAACTGTAACATCGACATCATCCATGCCACTAACCAAGAAACTAAAAAGAAGCACAAGATGAGGAATATTAGTGCGTAATCAGTTAATCTTCTAAGCGTGGAAGCATATCATAATCACAAAAACGATTGCAGAAAGAGCAAGTACAAACCATCAAACTCTCAAACAAAATTAGCAACTTAATCCAAAAAATCGCAACCCTAGGCATTAGGCAATTAGATTCTCCTGCCTGAAAACACTTTCCAGGTAATTTCACAAACCAAATCAAACTCAAAACTCCTCAACTCAATCCCAAATAATCAAGCACCAACCATCAATCCCTAGTGTGCCTCGAAGTCGATACCTAGGGTTTTCTACGTTAGTAACCCTCGGCCGAAGAAATCAAAAAACAGTGGAAAAAAAAAGCGAGCGGAGCAAGAAAAAACAGACCTTGAGGTCGATGTTGGAGCGATGAGTGAGCTGAGAAGAGAAATCAGGATCCCGGAGAATGTTCTTCCACTTGCCGGGACCGTGCTTGGCAACTCCGGCGAGCAACGCCTCCTCCTCCTCCGCCGTCCATTTTTGCTTCTGGTTTCCCATTGCTGTGCGTCTGTGTACGCACGACAATCTACTCTATTATTATCGGAGACGATGACGATTTCCGCTGCTGGCCTTCTTCTTGTTGGATATATACACAGACAACCTCAACGCAGGCCGTAGAGCGAATTTGGGATGTAATTTCAATTTCACAATACAAGTCAATTTTTCCTAATAAACCTCAGAAATACAAATACGTGGCTAACATTACAAAACTTTGAAAGATATAGGGTTACATTAGTATTAGATAAAAGTTGTGGGGCCGAATTCGAATTTGTCTCAACGAAATAATAAAGAAGAATATTCTACGAACCCTAAAATCATCGGAGGCATCCCACGATCGATCTCCCTCTCTCCCTACCACCAATCCCTAACCCTAAACCTACGAGAAGATCTCTTTCCTTCTCCAATGGCGGCCAACCACAGCTCCGACCATGAATCCGATCAAAGTACGCGCCTTTACAACCCTTACCAGAACTACGAGCTCCCTGTCAAAGCACAGTACCTCTACAAGCTTCCTACTTCGCCGGAATTTCTCTTCACTGAGGAGTCTCTCCGTCAGCGACGATCCTGGGGTGAGAATCTCACGTTCTACACCGGTACGGCTTACCTCGGTGGCTCCATCGCCGGCGCTTCCACCGGATTCTACTCTGCCGTCAGGAACTTCGAGTCTGGCGACACGACAAAGCTGAAAATTAACAGGATTTTGAACTCCTCGGGTCAATCAGGTCGCGCATGGGGCAACCGTTTAGGGGTTATTGGGTTGATGTACGCGGGGATCGAGAGCGGCGCCGTGGCGGCGACAGATAGGGACGACGTGTGGACGAGCGTTGTGGCGGGTCTCGGGACCGGAGCGGTTTACAGGGCGGCGCGTGGGATGAGGTCTGCGGCGGTGGCCGGTGCTCTCGGCGGATTAGCAGCGGGGGCTGTGGTGGCGGGGAAGCAAGCCTTGAAGCGGTATGTGCCCATATGAAGAACGGTGGCGGAGGTTGCTAAAGTGAGCCCAATTGAGAGACTTGCTGTTGTTGGAAAATTTTGTTAGGGAGATGGAGAATTTGTAGGGCATCTGTCTGGCTCGGAAGGGAATCATAAAAATGATAGCTTGTGGTTTCTAGGGGTATAGCTTCTGATGTCATAAAGCTCAGCGTGTTTGATGAATTTCTTGGGATCCTTTATATTTATACTGAAAAGGTTTTATCCGGTCAGTATTTGATCTCCATGTGTGTTTGCCTATAGTTTCTGATTGTTGGACTTCCTTGCTGTCATATTGGTTTTTTGTTATGTGTTGTAGCAGGTGCTTGTTTGTGTATTTCTCCGGTACACTTGAATGTTGTATCAGATTAATTCAGGTGAAATGGCTGTCATTTCCTGCTGGCGGAATTGCTTGTTTCCAAGTTTCTTTCTTTTTCTAAACAGGAATGGTTTAGTGTGTTCATGTGCTACATGATTGTCCATCTGTGATCTCCGACTCGTCGATGTGGAGGTTTCAGTTGATATTTGATGGCTATGTAGATCCCATTGACATCTCAGGGCGTTAGCTTTTCTCCTATGTATTCTTATTACTTGTTATGGATCATTTATGTCAATGACGCAGTGTGCTGATCGGGAGCTTGAACTCCCAATCCCATGATACTTGACTTCTTGGTACCTATTTCATCTTCTCAGTTTCTTACCTCCCCGGACTCTCCTCTGTGCCGAGCTCTTGTCTGTGAAAGATTGCAGAACGTCGCCTGATATAATCTCCTGAAGATGACGTATTGAATCTGCTTTTAACTTTTGTGCTTCCTTTGGTATGGGATATTCTTTAGCAATTTCACCTTGTAGTGAGTATCACATTTGTGACCGATATCTCTATCGATGGTTGCAATGGTTGTGGGGACCTTTTCATGGTTGCTTTACATTTTACTATGGTCAATTGTACTTATTTCATTTCACCATCTGGAATTTGTTGCTGTTGCAGATCTGTATACTAAGCTTCTTCTGTGCTTTTACTGTTTTGATTTGTGCATAGTGTTTTATGAAACTGAGAAATATAACAACAATTGATAGTATAGTTATAACAGTTATTCTCTCATAGTCTAGATTGTATGTCAGGGGAAGAAATTGAATTTGATCATGCATCAAAAGAATGTGTTTTATTCACAAAACAGTTCTTCCTGAGAAGTGTTTCATATACAAGATGCTAAGGGGCAATTTGAATGTAATTGATTCCTACACTAGGTGAGCTTATCCATCCGAGTCAAGGATGAGGAGCAAATCATGAATGACAAACAACTTCCATTGCTGTGGGTGGTGGTGTTTGATCTTGCAGCTCGCATCCGGCTTGGTAGGGAACAAAACCGGGTTCTCAAACTAAGCAAGCTCGCCATTGATCTAAGGTATAACCACCGTCGCTTCAAGTTGATCTACGTCGAATTTCTATTTTTGTGTCAATAGGATTTTCTCATTCCTTCCTCTTTCTACATGGTAGAGACATGATTGAAAGAGT
>NW_010965372.1:4441073-4498892 GCF_000463585.1 Tarenaya hassleriana | reverse complement strand
AAAGAGTGTCTCAGGAAAGGGATTCATTCTTGACTGAGAAAGTCTTGAGGAACACTTTTACCCACTTATTCAGGAATAAATCAAACTGTCTATAACCTTCTCCACGTGATCAAGTGCATGTTTATGCAGAATAAAAAAAGCACATTCATAATATGTTTCTATGGTTACACACATGTTTTCTCGATGATCTAAGGATGTCAGGCTTCATATCCAGCTATGCTCATTGACTTGTGAAGTATATGGTATGTGTTCAAATGCTTATTGTGCATAATTAGCAAGTATATGTCTTAGTTTTGATTTAGATTATCACTGCTACTTGTATCCTTTCCAAGATGAATAGTAGAAATCTACAATATTGCAGGTCTAATGCGCGTAAATGTTTGAAGTTCAATATGCAGTTGATATCCCTTGAGAAGAAAAGGGTTCTAAGAAACTAACCTGTGATGAAGGAATCCTGGCAAGTGGAACTGAATCATGAGGCAGTGGCACACATAGCGTTCTGTACAAATCGGGTTCCTGATCTTCCAATGCAAGATCCCTTAGCTTATCCAGCAGTGGCAACAGACCTGAAGCGAGATCAGGTCTGTCCTTTTTCCTCAGCTCACAACATTGCAAAGCCAATCTAGCCAATGCCAAGGTTTCTTTTATTGGCCAATCTTGTATATTGGGATCCAGAATTTCTCTGAATCTCTTGTTCTCGATCGCTTGCTCTACTTTATGACTTAAACCTATAGGTGGCCTTGCTGTGAGGATTTGCAGGAGAACCACACCAAATGAGTACAAGTCTGACTTCACTCCAAGCATTCCCGTTTGCTGGTATTCTGGGTCAATGTAACAAAATGTACCTGTTGCAAAGTAGCCAAAGGAAGATGAACATCAATGAGTGGTTCAATGTAATGAATATTTGTGACTAGACTAGAGTGATGGGTTTGTACCAGCTGCAGCAGTCATGTGATAATGGCTGTAGCTATCGGCCACAGATGAAGGGACCAGCCGAGCTAGACCGACATCACTGATCTTGCTAACAAAATGTCCATCCAGTAGAATGTTTGCTGGCTTCAGATCACGATGAACCAGGGGCTCGGGTTTTGCTTGGTGAAGGAAAAGAAGTCCTGTGGCTATCTCAGCAGCGATTCTGAACCGTGTTCTCCATGTTAATGGTGGAGTATCGTCTTTGCAGAAGAGGCGATCTTCGAGGGTTCCATTTTCCATGTACTCATAAACAAGGCACCCATACTCGGGGCAGGCACCGAGGAGGATTACCATGTTAGGATGCCTCATGCAGCTCAAAACTTCAATCTAGTCAAAGTTACACATAACGTATGAAACATTGTTAGAAAAGAAGAGATGAGTGAGGGGAAGAGCCATTTGAGATTTCAAAATGTATTACCTCTTGATGGAACTGTCTCAGGCCTTGTGAAACATCTGACTTCAAGATTTTTATGGCAACAGCTGTGTGATCAAGGATGGCTTTATAAACAGGTCCGTAACCTCCTTCCCCGATCTTTAAACCATCTGAAAAGCATTCTGTTGCATCTTCAATCTCTTTGATACTGTATCGTCGATAAGATACCCTGTTGTCCAAGGGTCTATAATCTGCTGATGTCTTCTGTCGTTCCTCTAACTTCATCTGCATCTCCATGAGTTTTTTCTTCTGGATCTCCATCTCGGCAAGACGCTGTGCCATTTCAGCTACTTGGACTGCAGCCTGAGATTTCTGCTTCTCCAACTCGGGCAATGCTCTAGGGCTATCTGCTGCTTGCTTTTCTTCTTCCAGCCATTGTCTTTCGTCTGCTCTGCCTTCTTGAAGATGTATCGCCTGCAAAATGCAATTTCTGATGTTACAACTGGAGACAATCAGGGAAACAATATTGCAATCAACGTGTAAGCATACTTATTATCTTACGTTTTCTTTTGCATCACTTGCTTCTCTACCAAGAGTAGAATTCAACTTCTGCAATTGATGTCTCAATCTTCTCATCTCTGTCTCAAGAACTCGGTTCTGTGCAGACCCACGCACAGAGCAAAACAAACTCAGTAGCATGTTCTTGAGATTCTGCATACCCGAAACCAGATTTTGTGTCTCTGAATGTTTACCTGTTGTTCCAGGAAATTGTTTGAAGATAAATTTTCCTGCACGTCACCCGCCTCAGACTACAAAAACAGATCAAGGGTCAGACGGGAAGCACCGCGAGGGCCAAGAAATTGCCTGTCAGCTTGATGTAATAATACTCACAATGGACATGGATGAGAGCGAGGTCAAAGAGCTGCCGTTGGTGGTGGAGTTTTCAAGAATGCTGTAGGAATTCTCCATTGACACCATGCTGTTGGAATAGGAAGAGAAGTCACTGCCCATCTCCCACTGAGAATTCGCACTTCGGGAGCTGTTGGGCGAATCAGATTGGGAGAGATACGGTCTGGGTCTGTAGTTTAGGGCAGATCGGATCATCTCTCCACTTGTGACTGCTGATGTCCTGCACAAGGTAAACCAAGAATGATGAGAAAGG
The DNA here is from genome assembly GCF_000463585.1 of Tarenaya hassleriana. Classification (NCBI taxonomy): domain Eukaryota; kingdom Viridiplantae; phylum Streptophyta; class Magnoliopsida; order Brassicales; family Cleomaceae; genus Tarenaya; species Tarenaya hassleriana. The sequence goes on along the minus strand of NW_010965372.1, from coordinate 4,496,385 downwards.
CAAAGACTTTCACTCGGAACTCCCTCATATGCTCCCTTTCCACCCTTTAGCCCAGGGAATCATAGTCAAGATCAGGTTAAAAGCTTAGGTTACCTGCCAGTTTCACCAGAATTCAAGCTCTCTGGCCCAGGATCAGATAGTATTACAGAGAGATTCAGTTGGTTAGCACGTTTCTTTGGTGTATGCGGAGACCGAGGTGTCCGAGGACGGTTTGCAGATCTACTTGTGATAAGCCTCCCTTTTGAGACAACAAAGACAGCACAAGTCTCTGGAGCCTTCTTGACCAAATTTGTCGCCAAATCTGCTTGCTTGAACCTCCTATGGCATCATGAGATGAAAAAGGTGTATGTGAGATCAGATCAAAGCTTTTGGCTAAAAACAAAAACAATGAAATTGGAGAAAGAGGGGAAAGAAGGAAGAGACTTGAGCAAGGAATTATGTGCAGAGGCGCCAACGACAATGTTTGCGATGTTGTCGTTGGCGAGGTATTTGACAATTGCACCGGAGACGTCATGATCATGAAGAAGAACCTCCTTTGCTATGATCTGAAAACTTTGTATCCATGTATCATTACATCCACATATATAAAATAATGGCTACAAGGGATGCAGAAAGTGAATGTGTTCTGAAGGAAATGTGAAATGATGACTGACCCCTTTCCGAGCACAAAATCCTCTGAAGGGAAGGAAGAAATGGTATGCTTCTTGTTGGTCGTCTTCTCGATCTTCTGTAGATTCTCCTGCAGAGATTTAGATTAGGGCTTTGAGATTGGGGTTTGCTAATGGATATGGTGTTGGGACCATATGATTCTGATTTATGACAATGCTGATGTCGATTGTTGTCACGATGATGATGGTAAGCATCTATGTTCAAGTAAATCTTAAAATGGCATCATTCTAGATGTATAGCCATGATGATGATGATGATGATGGAGATGCATACTGGTCTTTTGTTTAACGTGGAGAAGGATACAATGAGGAGAATCGGTGATAATATTTTCGACAGCCCATTTCAGAGCATGTTGGCTGTTTTTGTCCTTATCGATCGCTATTGCCGTGATCGCTCCGCCACCGCCGCCAACGTCCGCCATCGCTTTGATCGTTCTCAGAGACATCTCCGACCCGCGAAACCCTAAATCTCTGTCTATTACTTGTTTCACAAGAAACCGACACAAAGAAAATTTTCCCTTGTAATGACTTGATGCTAAAGCAACGACTATTTTTCACTCTTGTTCGTGTTTATCTCCCTTTGGTTTTTGAGTTGGAACTTCCGACAAGAACTTTGAAAACACGGAATTGAGAACAAATGAAATCTAATGAGCGATAAATAAATATATAAAGAAAACTGTTAGTGTTTGTTTTGTTTTTTTTTTTAATTATTATGATTAACATTATTAGTTTAGAAAAAAATATATATGTTAAATTTGTTTTGCTAATTTTGGGGATTTTTCGTTTTCTTCAACAACTCAAACAGTGTTTTGACCAGAGAAACTGAAAAGGAAAATTTAATTGGTTGGAGAAGAAGCTTTGTATTTCAGTTGTGGACTTAATTATTATTATTAGTATTAATAAAAAGTTATTTTGGATAATTATGGAAAGATTAGAAGAATTTATTACAGTTGGCATTTGGAATACAAATGTTGGATTGAATTTGTCGGTGACGGTGCTGTTCTTGACTGAAATGTCAATCAAATTCAAACCTAGATGTGGCTATATAACCGAATTGATCCCAATTATTGAATCTGATTAATATATATATATATATATATATATATATACTTATTTGAATCAACAGATGTTAATACTTTTAAAAATTAAATTGAATTAGAACCGAATCTAGTGTAAAAAGGGGTCGTTATAACTTTTTAAAATAAAAAAAAAAAATCGAGTCAAAAGATATGTTAAAATTAAGATCCGTAACACCCATCTAAGTAAAACCTGTGGTATTGAATTTCTTAATATAATTAACGGAATTTACTATTCACCATTTAATGAAACGGAATTTTCTTAATTTTATCAGTTATTTTAGAAATAATTAATTTATTTCGGATATAATCGATACGATATCCAACTAATATCAGGACACAAATATGATAATAGTGAAATCATTATCAAGAGCAGTTGTTTTCATGGTCTGTATACAAAATTTCTCTAACAATTTTTTTAGATATAGAAGTCGGTCCATATGGTGTTTAGAAAAAATGTTATACATATTTTTATAAAAAAAAATGTTATACATATAATCTCTTTTTGTTATCTTGTTGGCATGTTCCAAAATAGCTCAGCTACCTAAGAACAAAAAACAATTTCTCACGACCATAACAATTTTTTCAAAATATATTTTTTGTTAAAAAAAATATTTAAACAGTTATAGTCCAATTGACTCACCACATGTTTATATTTCTAGTAGTTTATTGATAGAACATAATTTTTTTAGAAGTTTATTGTTTCATGTAAATATACAAAATATTGAAATTTAAATAATATTTAAAATTCTTTTTTACATGAAATTGCAGTCAAATAGTAAAACCGTATGTATAGAGAGAGAAATATAAGTGTGAATGAACTATTTGCCATATTTAAAAAAAAACAAACAAATTCTATCAAACACAATTGAAATAAATATCACACATGTTACTTGACTATATTTTCTCCTGATTGTTTGGATATCTTTTTTGGTTTAATGTTTTCAACGTCGTTAATTACAATGCGAAATCTTAAACTATTCATAATTACACTTTTGCCCTTGTTTCATTTGCTTAATCACAAATATTACTGCTCGACCTAATCAAAATGGATGCTCAGTAACAAATTAACGAGAAATCATAGCATTATTATTGCAAAATGCAATTGTATGATTATTGATGAATATGTTTATTCACGATTACATTAATTTCTGAAATTAAATAAACAAGGGGTTTTGTTCATGGATTATTGACGAGGTCTTGACTTTTTATTCTTATTTCTTTAATATAATAAATTATATATCTTTTTTTTTTCAGTTTGTTGTTCCCATGTTCTGCATCACATCTTATTAAAATTTTTTAACAAGAATTTTTAATATTAAAATTATGTTAAACGATATATATATATATATATTCACAAAAATAATTTAAATGCCCATTAAAATTTTATTTAGTCATAGAATTTACAGCGCATCTGAAGTGAGACCTATTCATTATAAACCCTAAATTCTGGATTTGGAAAACATTTAATTTTCTTAACACTCTTTAGGAAAAAAAACTCAAATTCTTACAGATAATAGTTGAATTATAGAATATTTTAATTGTTTGTGTAATTATTTATTATTTTAACAGTTAATTATGCTTCACGTATTATAGATTCTCATATTACCATGTAACATAAAAACGTATTTAAATAATTTTTCGTTGACACCATATAATATATAGTCTGGATAATATTGTTAGCGTTGAGATACAAATATTTAAGTAGTAAAAGTACAAGCTTATCGTTGGTCGACAAGTGTCCCTCGACGCGACATTTTAAGAAAATTAATAAAAGAAAAAAGAAAAAAATAATAAGACAAAGTTCCCACATGATGTAAGTCTCGCGCATACGTGGCTTAACAACAGAGCCTTTGGCAATAAATGCACAAAAATTATAATTAAATATAAATATTATTTAAAAAAAAACAGAGAGAAAAAGCATTTCCACACGTTATTCCTCTCTCTCTCTCTCTCTCTCTCTCTCTCTCTCTCTCTCTCGGCGATAGAGAGAGTCTCCAAGCAAAGCCAAAGCGTTGGGAGCGGAAAATCTAAGGAGAAAGAAAAGGAGGCTTCTTTACTTTCGCTGTTCTTTGTTTAATAAATTTTTATTTTTCTCAGATGCGAATATCTTAGATTCAACTGGTGAGTTTCCTTCTTTCTCTATCTCATCCTCTTTTTGTGTTTTTTTTTCAGCTTTTTTTTTTATGGTCATCGTGTTTAGTAGCTCTAGTCAGAGGATTTGGATATGAAGATTTCCATCTCTTTGTGTTCTTCGAACTTGTGTGGTTTCTATACAGAGATAGGGTATTTCGTTTTCCTTTGACTTCTGGGCAAAGCTGAAGCTGGTTTTTTTTTTGTTAGATCCAGGTGAAACCCATGTTGTGGTATGTAGTGGAAAATAAAGGGTTCGGCTTTTTAGGGTTCTTTTGTGATTCGAGTGTGCTAATTCCTTCCTTTTTTTCTTTTCAATTGGTTTCTTAGTTTTTTCTCCTCGATTTCACATGACCCTTTGTTCTTGTTTAGATAAAGTTTTGATCTTTTAGTGTCTTGTCGTCTCTGGATAGGGTAAAGTCAAGGGGGTTACGGCTAGAGCTTAGGGATTTGTAGCTGGTCCTTCTAATTCAGGGCGAGATCAAGTTTTGCTTGGAATCGAAATAGTGACTAAATCCTGCGAAATACAGAGGATCCGAGGCATAGATCCGCTGGTTTCCGCCAGATCTGTTCATCTGTGGTACGCACTTGTTCTTGATTTGCTCTCTGTGCTTTATCCATGTTAATTATGCTTGAGCTATCCCCTGAAAAAACCGGCGTTGGGTCTCTGAGTTGAGATTTGTTTCAAAAATGGATGAGGTGTTGCCGGAGAGATTTCCTAATGCTATGGTTTAGAGGAAGGAAAAGAAAATGAATATGATTGGATGGTTTGAAGCCATCTTGGAGAAGTTGTAGCCATTAGGCGTTAAAGCAGAGCAAAAGATAGTGTTACTATATTGTAGCTGCGGAATTTCTGAGAAGCTGATGGAAGAGATGTCTCCAGCAGTTGCCATGACTTTGAGCTTGGCAAATTCCATGTGCGATAATTCGGGAGTCTCATCACCGATGGAAATCACTCGGCTAAAGCTCGTTACCGATGCAGCTGGCATGTTATCTGGTTCGGCTAATCAAAGTTTCAATGATGAGACAGACTGTATAATGGAAGATGTTTCAGAGTCAGAGGAGAAATGCCGAGGAGGAGGGGGAGGACCTGATTCCCATGAAACTTTAACCAAACACAGAATCAAGCCTGCTGCAAATGTCTTTGGAGCAACTGTTCAAGAAACGGAGGAAGATGAGGTTTTATCAGTTGTGGAGGATAGTGGCACAGTCATCAGCGAGGGGTTATTAGTTGTGGATGCTGGGTCGGAGATAAGCTTGCCAGATACAGTGGAGATAGAAAATGGGCGGGTTATTGCAAAGGCAATTATACTAGCGGAGACGAGCATAGAGCAGGTTCCTGCAGCAGAAGTCTTTATCACGAGTGTGAATCCGAATGTGAAGACTCCAGATGGGTCTAGTTTGAAAGCTTCAGAGGTTGTCATTCGGTTGCCCGAAGAAAAGAGCCATCTCACAAAAGCAGGGAGGAGTGTGTTTGAACTAGATTGCATACCACTATGGGGCACTGTTTCAATTTGTGGGAATAGGCCTGAAATGGAGGATGCCATTGCTGCTCTTCCTCATTTTCTGAAAATTCCCATCAAAATGCTTATCGGGGATCATGTTATTGACGGGATTGTTCCAAGTCTCACACATCTTACCGGGCATTTTTTCGGCGTTTATGATGGCCATGGGGGCTCTCAGGTAATGTTGTATTCCATGAGTTCTTTGACTGCTCTAGGGTCAAGTGTTTTTTCTCCGTTTCTTTTGTTGGTAAAATGAAAAATCCGAAGCACGTGCTGAATGATGTTTTGTCTTTGACCCCAGCCTTTTGTATTATATATAGTGGCTTACCGGGAAAGAGACCCTTGCAGGTTGCTGACTATTGTCGTGACCGAATCCATTATGCTTTAGCCGAAGAGATCAAACGCAGCAAAGATGAGTTAGTCGATGTGAATAAGGTCGGGAATAGGCAGGTTCAGTGGGAAAAGGTCTTTACCAGATGCTTTCTAACCGTCGATGATGAGATTTCAGGACAGATAAGCCGGCCAAGTTCTGATAATTCTGATGTTCTCGAGGCCGTTGCTCCCGAGACCGTTGGTTCAACTGCAGTGGTTGCTTTGGTTTGTTCTTCTCATATCATAGTTTCCAACTGTGGTGATTCAAGAGCAGTTTTATACCGAGGCAAAGAATCCATGGCTTTATCTGTTGATCACAAAGTAAGCCATTCTTTTCCTCTGAATGATCAGGGTTTTTCCACGGGATTTTGTGGAACTCATGAGGCCTCGTTTATATACAGAGATCGATCTTTATTCACCCTCTTGAGCTCTCGTTTTCTGGTTATAGCCCGATAGAGAAGACGAGTACGCAAGGATAGAAGCATCCGGGGGGAAGGTTATACAGTGGAATGGTGCACGTGTTTTCGGTGTTCTAGCCATGTCAAGATCCATTGGTAAGTATCCCTTTACATCACCATAAATATGAAGTGTCCATATACATGGGATTGTGTTCCTTGCCCTGATCTTGATCCTGTGTCCGAAGAGTTTTCTGGTCCTGAGACGAAGAACATCTTCTTTCGCAGGGGACAGTTATCTGAAGCCATGGATAATCCCGGAACCCGAGGTGATGTTCATACCCCGGGCGAGAGAAGACGAGTGCCTCGTACTGGCTAGCGACGGGCTATGGGACGTGATGACTAACCAAGAAGCCTGCGAGGTGGCGAGGAGACGGATTCTGCTGTGGCACAAGAAGCACGGGCCCCCGCCCTTAGCAGAGAGGGGCAAAGGGGCGGACCCCGCGGCTCAGGCAGCGGCGGAGTACCTCTCCATGCTCGCCCTTCAGAAGGGGAGCAAAGACAACATCTCAGTCATTGTGGTCGACTTGAAGACTCAGAGGAAGTTCAAGAACAAGTCCTGAAAAGAAGGGGAAAAAAAACCCTCTGCAGTAATTTCTCTCCTCTTTCGTTTTCTTTTCCACGTTTCTAATTTCAAGCAGTTATAATATATTTTTACCCAATACTGTTAGGATGTGGGGGGAAATAAATAAATGGTAAAGATGCGTAAGAAGGTCCATTTCGTTTTCCTATGGGCTTTGGTTGCGTGGGTGTCAAGAAAGGAATAGAAGGGGTTGTATTGTACGTACTGTTTGGGGGGTTTGGTTTGGCTAATGGAATTGTAATGGTAATCGTACGGTCATGACACCTTAACACCTCTTCTGCTTTTTCTTGGCATGGAGAGTTTTTTTTAGTATATCTGATCTTTTTTTTTAAAGCTGAATAAATATATTTTTATAAAATAAAATGAAATATAACCTAACAAAAAATATAATTTGAACCCGCAGTTTTCCACCGCGATTCCAGGAATACCGGAGGTCACCTCCATAGATAATGCAACAATCAATCACCACACACGCGCCCCAATTCTGTCATCATATTAAAATGAAATATATATAACCTAACAAAAAAATATTTTTTTTTACTATGAAACCCTATCCTACAACCCTTTGGATCGGACACCGGACACCGCAACGCCTCTCAGTCGACATCAGAATAGCATCGCGGACCTGAGAAAACCCACCACCCTATGCAGTAGCCGGCAAACCACGCAGAACAGGTAAACCAGCCTCGTAAAGCTGATCAGCTTCGAACCCACAAATTCATGGAAGAGGGGGTGTCATTAACCACTAGGCTGGGGACTCCCCATTTATATTTTTTTTACATTATATATGAAAACATATTTTATTTTGTTTTGAATGATGACGCATCAGCATGTATATATTATATGGTCACGTTAATGAAATTTCATAGTAGGTCAACCACTCTGTTGATATACAAACACACAGTTATTTACCCTTTGTATGAAAAAATCGCTTTTGCAGATATTTGGAATACATTTTGCTAGTACATTCACGTTCACATGTATACGTACGATATATGTATGCAGATGACATTAAATAAAGTGATTATATATATATTTTTTTTATCAACGACGAACGAATCCTAATCGTTACATAACTCAAAATATAGGTTATACTCTGATACTATTAAGTTCTAATGAAAGGTTACTGTATTGTTAGAGGTAAAAAATTGAATTTTGTTCAGATACATTGTATACATATCTTTATCAGATAATTAAGGAAAAAAGATTATGTTGAATATAATATATAATATAATATAATTATATATAGCATGGCCCAATATCATGATTAGGTTTGCAATGTGTAATAACACGTCTTTTTTTCATCAATCGTGGTACGTACGAATACTCTACGCGGATACCATGACCTTTGACCCTCATTTGTATGTAATTTACCTTAAATTAATTCAAAATTATAAACCATAATTAACACGTGTCATTTCTCCTCTTAATTACACGATATATATTTATATATTATTTGTGTATGAATTTTGTTGGTTTCCGTAAATTATGGAAATTTATTCTTGGAAGGCAAAGATTACTTGGAGCTTAAAAACTTAAACACTAAACGTGTTGAAGGAAAAAAAAAAAAACAAAATCCACCGAATGTTTGCAAAACCCCAAACGTTAACGTAAATCGGTCAGAGTTTTTTGTTTCATATGCGATGTAATACAGCTGTTTGCCAACTTGGTCATGAAACTCTCATTCCCCAAACAATATCCCAAATATTTACATTGCATCACAATCATCATATTACCATTATTTATTTATTAAATTTTATTTAAGGAAACCCATTTTATAAAATTGTACTTGTTCAAAGATGTTCCATAACTATTTTTTCACGTATTTCATAAACTATATATGGTATGGAGTATAAAATAATCCGCATTATTTAATATTAAATGCACAACAATAAATTATTCAATTTATATAAATGACAATACTCCGTTTCATGAATAATCTGATAGTATTTTATTTTTTTTTTATAGTTGAAGTATTTTGTGGACAAACAAAGATTTGTGTTTGTCCAAATTGATACAAATTATAATATTAATTTAAATATCATTTTTTTTACAAAAATCATGATCCTACATCAGTTTATTTAAATTAAAAGCCTCATGACCAAAACCCAACTCCACAAGCAAGTAACCAAACAACTCAAAAGCAAAGCATCAAACACCAACCACTCCAAAAGTACCATTCCCAAAAACCACCTTTTTTTTTTCCTATCAAAGCCTTTTACCCTAAAGCAAAAAAAAAAAAAAAGTATGGAAGAAGAAGAACACGAACCGTCGACGCCGTTTTGGCTCCAATCTCGCCGTAGCAACAATACTTACTTTCGCCGCACCACCAGTCTCGGCCGCCGAGCCGCCGCCGTCGTCACCCAGTTCTTCTTCCTCGCCGCCGTTGTCCTCCTCGTCGCCTTCTTCATCGTCCCTCCTTTTGTCTCCTCTGTTTCTCAGATTTTCCGGCCACATTTGGTCCGCAAAAGCTGGGACTATCTCAACTTCATTCTTGTTCTCTTCGCCGTCGTCTGTGGCTTCCTCAGCCGCAGCAGCGGTAACGATGGAAGCAGTCAGAGCAAGGAGCACAGCAGTAGCAGCAATGATGTTCGTAGCTCGTATGACTATGGTTATTGCAAGTACTCGAGCTCGTCGTCGTTCGATCGAGGTCGGAGATCGAACTCTGCGACGCCGAGGTATTGGTATGATGATTGCGGCGGCGATCAGTTTTCGGGTCAGACGGGGTACAAGAGGTTCACCAGGTCGCGAAGTAATTCGTATCCAGATCTGAGGTTGAGAGAATCTGATGAAGATGAACGGTGGAGATTCTACGATGATACGCGTGTGTATGATTACCGTTTCGACGGTCCAGATCGGATCTATCCGAGCTACCGGAGCAAGCACGAGACCAAACCAGCTGGAGAAGGATGTCAGAGCGACGGTGGCGGCGGTTATGATCGAGGTTGTTGCTGATGCGGCCCAAGTAGAAGAGGTAGCTGAAGAAATCAAAGAGCAATTGCCGGAATCAATTCAGCCGCCACAGCCGTCGTATCCGGTGGATTATCCGCCTCCTGCTCCGCCGTCTCCACCACCATCGAAACCAGTTAAGAGAAGGACGAAGAGAGTTTTCCAAGATCCTCCACCGAAGACAGAGAGGACAGAGATGCCAGATCCGGTGGTGGAAATCCGCAAGCCACCGCCTCTGGCACCGCCTTCACCACCGGTAATGGTGTATCAGAAGAGCAAGAAGAAGTCAGGTGGAGCAACCAAAGACTTTCTGATTGCGCTAAGAAGAAAGAAAAAGAAGCAGCGACAAAAGAGCGAACCAAGGATCCTTCTAAAATTTAGCGGCAACTCATGCCTTTTCGCGTCCTCCACCTCCGCCGCCTCCTCCACCACCCTTCTTCCAAAGCATCTTCTCATCCAAGAAAGGTAAAAGCAAGAGAACCTACTCAACTCCAGCTCCGTCTCCGCCTCCTCCACCTCCTCCGCCACCATTGCGGAGGCGCGTGGAATCACCCGCATCAGCAATCAACACTCAAAGAGCTGCACTAGAATCACGCTTATCTAAACCAAATCAAGTAACCGCGTTCAACAGAAGAGACGAGATCATAGTGGCCGGAAACAAGTCTCCGTTGTTGCCGATCCCGCCTCCGCCGCCTCCGCCGTTCAAATTACCGGTGTGGAAGTTTGTGAAGCAGGGAGATTACGTCAGGATGTCCAGCGACATCAGCTTGAAGAGCGGGTCATCGGACGATCACGACGATCCGGATACTGTTCAATCGGACGACGGCGAGATTCAAACGGCAGCGAAAATGATCGGCGGAGAGTCTCCAGCGAGGCTGTTCTGCCCAAGCCCCGACGTGGACACGAAGGCTGATAACTTCATCGCGAGATTCAGAGCTGGTTTGAAATTGGAGAAGATGAATTCTGTGAAGGAGAAACAGAGAACCGGAAGATCCAACTTGGGACCCGAACCCGAATATGAACCCGAATCCGAAATCCAAGCGGCTATAATGTAATCCCACTCTAATATTTTCTATATTTTATATTTTTTTAAAGTTTGGATGATTTTTTTTGTTGTTTTTTTTTTCAGTTTTTTCCGCAGCCTTTTATTTTTACTTAAGTTGTTTTTTATTTTATTTATTTTTTCATGCGTTGGAATGAACACTTGAGATAATGTACTTAGCAATTTTATAAATTATAGGTGTTTTCATGGTGTATTTATTCGATAATGTGATGGGTAAATTATAAAATTAACACTTCAGACTTCAGTTTTTCCACCGCGAGAGCTTCTGCAGTAAAATGGCATTATATCAAAAATATCCTTAAAATGCTACTTCTACTTCAACACCTACCCTTGTGACCATGTGACCAATATGACCGAAATATAGTGTGGTCACATATTGATCTCATTGTTCATAACGTTAAATTTATGATGTTTTAATCAAATGATTAGTAAGATATACAAGGTATAAACATAATGAATTAGTGTGATCACCATAAATTTAACGTTATAATCGATAAAAATCAAAATGTGACCATACTATATTTCGGTCACATTGGTCACATGTGACCAGGGTAGGTCTTGAAGTAGAAATAGCATTTTAAGGGTATTTTTGATAATGCCCCCAGTAAAACATGCGGAATTTCAATTGTAAAATAGTGCCAAAACCATATTTTTATCTTCGAAATATCAGAAATGAATATTAACCTTAAAAAAAATACATTCCAAATTCAAGCATCCAAGAAACTCTGTATAACGCGAATAAATTTTTTATTAGATTTATTATATGTAAACAAAAGATATAATATTTATCATTATTATATCAGCTTTCCTTGGGTCTTTTTTTCCTTGAAGTAGAACTGCAACATTATTCCACACGAATAATTGATTAAAAAAAAAGAGTACTATTACTCCATTTAATTACCATTTTGCTTTCCACGTGACATGAGAATTATTTATTTCCAACGTATGATCATGATTTCATCATGATCTTAGTACATTTCAACATTAGATTATACGAATGTGCCTATGATATAGGTAAAAATGATTTTAAAAAAATGTATATTATTTTATGTTGTTCTGCTGATACATTTTCATATACTTGTCAACAGATATTCCACTAATCTAGCTGTGAAGAGTTGCACTAATCAATTAGAAAATTAAAACAGTTTTTATTAGAGTGTTGTTAGGCCTTGTTGATATGAGACCCGCTTTTTTTTTTTTTTTTTTTAACGTTAAGAAGTGAAAGACAGCATATTTCATATGTTGATTGGAAAATTTTGTGACTGATCTCAAGGATTATCGCCATACAAATTTAGAACATTTTACAATAATGAGGGAGATCATCAAATTAATTTTTTATTTAGTTTTATCTATACAGAAATAGTCAAATATTTTCAGCAAGTCAATCTTATATTATATGGATTGGATTTAGAGTCTCACACATTCATTCATGCGTACAAGAAAACGAAATAATAATAATAATAATAATAATATAATGTGGAAGTTATACATCCAATTAAAATAAAACGTTTTAATTTTTTTTGAACGAGTGATGAAAACGTAAGACTTTTTCACTAATATACACCCATTCATCAAATAGTTTATTCTTGCTATTCGTAGTTTATAACAGACTACGGCGTTCAATATTTGTTTTATCTATATAAAAACTGAATATATATTTCTTTATTTATAGGAAATTTTCATTTTGTATCGTAATATTACTTTTCTCACGTAATTTAATATTTCAATTTTTTAAACATTTCAGTGTCAAATTTATATTTTGTATATTTTAAATTCTAATAACAGATCGATATATAGTAGTGAAATACCATTGACGAACTCAAAATATTTTTAGACGTTAATGGTTCTAAGTTTTGAATTTTGGTCGGGGGGTTGATAACGTACACAAAATTGATGGCGTCCATTTTTAAGACACGGACTGGGGGACCCACAAGCGGTATCCCTCATCAGACAAGACAAAACCCAAATGTCGAGCGAGAGAGGAAAACCAAACGAAACGCACAGAAAGACACATACAGAGGGGGGAGAGAGAGAGATTAGGGAATTGAAGCAAGCTTCGATTTCCAAGACAAAGGGTATCGAAAGGGTATTGTAGCGAAGAAGTTAACGGGACAGTTGCGTCTTTGGGTTGAGAGATAGGGGGAAGGTTAAGAGACAAGACTGGGGAAGAAGATAGCTCTTTGGTTCGAGGGAAAGTAGCTTCTGGGTCGGAACCGGTTGTGGCTCTTGCAGAGATTGCGGAGCTCAAGACTCAATCTTTTCTCCGAATTGATTCGAGTTTTGGTCCGATTTGGGTTTCTCTTGTAGCAAATGGTAATTCACAAGCTTGCTCTTCCTTTTTTTTTTTTTGCTGTTTTTGTTTCAACTGTCTTTTGGTTATCTTGTGATAAAGTTTGTGTTTTTTTTTGTTGAATCTCTCTGCTCTTTGGCTGTTTGTTGTTGTCTTCTCTACGATTTTGCTAGACTATGTCTAGTTCGGTTCGGGGAACAAGTTCTTATTTTTACTGACAAATTCAAAATCTCATTGCAAGTCTTGCTGCAACTCATTGTATCTACAAAGCAATGATGTATTGACGTTTGTTCGTCTTTGAAATTGTAATGAACACTCATAGCTGTAATTCTTGGAGGCGATGTGCAGAATAACCCAGCCAATTAATGTGACATGGAAAGCTGATTGTGGTTGTATTGTCCTTGGTCTTTTATGTTTGTTTCTGCTTACTTGCATCTGGTGCTTCTTCTCAAGTTGGATAATGTCCCTACTCGTTTTACCCTTCACAGAATTGTGTGTCCCCTAATATTTCGAGTCATAATGGAAGCTATTGAAAGTGGTTCCATTTTTATAAACTATCATTTTGATATCTAGTGAATGTTTATTGGGGCTTTGTCTGCCTATCCCCTCCTTGCTCATGTATCACAATGGTTTCAGCTGAACCCTGTTCCGCAAAACACTGATACATTCAACGTTAACATATTGAATCCGGTACTGTGCTTGTAGGCTGCCCCAGACAACATAATCGTGGGCTCACATGTGTGGGTTCAAGATCCTGATTTGGCGTGGGTGGACGGGGAAGTCATACGGATCAACAATCACGATGTTCATGTACATACTAGGAAGGGCAAAACCGTAAGTGTTTTTGTGACCTTTTCTTTTATCCTCTAAAGCTGTTCGTGGCAACAAGTGAAGCATCGACAAGCATTGACGTAACTATCATATGCCAGTAAATTGTCCGAACCATGAAGGTCATGAATGTATATGCAGACAAATACTAAATGTTTACTTCTGATATAGAAGGGACGTAATCTACTTAGCTTCTGCGTTTAAAGTGACATGGGTTCTTGTAGTTGTAGCACTTGGATCAAACAAGATAACCCCGAAAGGAAGTTTTTTCTTTTGTAATTATTACATGCTGAAGGGAATTGAATTTTATGCCATAAAAAGGTAATCTACAGAAATGAGAAAAGTAGACATAGGAGGAGTAGGCGTGATGTTCATCTCAGCCAACAGAATATTGAGGAAAGCCTCTCTAAGATGATTGTTTTGAGAGTTTAGTATATTTGTAAAAGTTTCGGATGGGTCAGGAAAACATCCAAACTTGGTAGAAAATGGATGTCTTCATTATTTTTAGCCCCTAAGCACATAAAAACATGTATTGCTCTCTCTGTATATTAACTTGCAGATCATAAATTGTGCGTGCTATTATAATATGTCACGTTTCAGTATATGTTCTTGGAATGCTAGGATTTAAGATATGAATTCCTGCGTCCTGTTGGCTGACTGCCCTTTGGCCTTCAGGTGGTTACAAATATATCAAAACTGTTCCCAGAAGATACCGAAGCTCCACCAGGAGGTGTAGATGACATGACAAAGCTTTCATACTTGCATGAGCCCGGAGTCTTACAGAACCTTGCGACGAGATATGAACTTAATGAAATCTATGTAAGGTTTTACCTTTTTCTACTCTCTTACTCTTGGATGGTGCAACTGAGCGTAAATTTTACGAAGCAAGTCATTTGAAGTTAGCTATTGATGCTAATAAATATTTTGTTGCCTCTGTGTAGACGTATACAGGGCAAATCCTAATCGCGGTTAATCCGTTCCAAAGGTTGCCTCATCTGTATGACACTCATATGATGGAACAATATAAAGGAGTTGCTCTTGGAGAGCTAAGTCCGCATGTTTTTGCAGTTGCTGATGCTGCATACAGGTCTGTTCTGCTCTTTGCATCACAATCTTGTTTGTGTATGTTTAGTTCTGTCTTGCAAACTGTCTCCTGGCTTTCTATTACCCCAAGTTTGTTCTTTACTCGAGTGGTTTTCTGACCAAACGTGGAATGTGATAACAGGGCAATGATTAATGAAGGAAAGAGCAATTCCATTTTGGTTAGCGGAGAAAGTGGTGCAGGTAAAACTGAGACAACGAAGATGCTCATGCGGTACCTTGCCTTCTTGGGTGGGAGGTCAGGTGTAGAAGGAAGGACAGTTGAACAGCAAGTCTTAGAGGTTTGTGTCATTTTTACGAGTAAACTAAATATTCTTCCACCCAAGACTGAATTCCCAAGTTATTACGTATGTAACGTGTGACTGAAAACTGCAGTCCAACCCTGTTCTCGAAGCATTTGGCAATGCCAAGACCGTCCGAAACAACAACTCAAGGTGCATTTAACCACCTTCTGGTTCTTATTTATTTCAGTTGAAGTCATTAGTTACTTAACTTGAGATTTATTAATAATTGCTCATTTAGCAATTTTAATCTTCCTTATATGTTTCTGGAACGATTTGTCTTGGAGCCTGAGATACTAAGGAATTTATTGGCATTTTACTTCTTCATGATAATGCACGGCAGTCGTTTCGGTAAATTTGTGGAAATCCAATTTGACAAGAATGGAAGGATATCTGGGGCAGCTATTAGGACTTACCTGCTCGAAAGGTCTCGTGTTTGCCAAATCTCAGATCCTGAAAGGAATTACCATTGCTTTTACCTTCTCTGTGCTGCCCCACCAGAGGTAACTCAGAAACATTTTGCTTGTTGGCTGGCACACGTCCTCTGCATTTTCACCTCATAATTCTTTACCATTTCATTTCTGTTGGCATTTTCTCTTGACATGTTTCCAGGACATAGAGAAGTACAAGCTGGGGAATCCACAATCATTTCATTATTTGAATCAGTCAAATTGCTATAAACTGGATGGTGTTGATGATGCTCATGAATATCTGGCAACCAGGAGAGCTATGGATATAGTTGGAATTGGTGATGAAGAACAGGTCTTCCATTATTGTCTTAAACGAGCAGTTCGGGATTCCTTGCCACTACTTTTATGTTAGATTCTGACGTCTAATCGTGTGTTCAGGAGGCAATCTTCAGGGTGGTTGCTGCAATTCTTCATCTAGGAAACATCAATTTCGCTAAAGGCAAGGAGATAGATTCCTCGGTCATCAAGGATGAGAAGTCCCGATTTCATCTTAACTTGGCAGCAGATCTACTTATGTATGTTCATATATCAATGTGAAACTGTATTACCATTTCTGGTTTTGAGGATTATTGGTTGCCAAAGTTTCTTTATTATCGTGTGTGTCCTTATTTGGACAGGTGTGATTCACAGAGCCTTGAAGATGCTCTCATTAAGCGTGTAATGGTTACTCCAGAAGAGATTATCACAAGAACTCTCGATCCTGACAATGCAATTGGGAGTAGGGATGCCCTTGCCAAGACTATATATTCTCGCTTGTTTGACTGGTGGAGCTATTCATTCAAATGTTTTCTTCTACTCTCTATTCGAGTTATTGAAGCATGGATATCTTTTCGCTAATGCATTTTATGAAATTTTTAACAGGATTGTGGACAAGATTAATACCTCCATTGGACAAGACCCTAGCTCCAAGTCCATTATAGGAGTTCTTGATATCTATGGTTTTGAAAGTTTCAAATGCAATAGGTAGCACTGTCCGTACCATACAGAATCCATGTTCATTGCTTCTCTTTTTCTTTATTTCATTTTCGGGAGTATGGAAGTGCATTTTTACAAAATATTTTGATATCTTTAGTGAAACGGATGCCTTGTTTTGTATGAAGGTGAACTGTCTTAAGGTTCATGATTTATTGTGGCTACAGATCGTACAGTTTGATCTCTTGTATCTCTTCTGGTGCAGTTTTGAGCAATTCTGCATCAATTTCACGAATGAAAAACTGCAACAGCATTTTAACCAGGTCAGTCAATTTTCTGTCACCCTAAGCTGCAAGTCCAGTTTGTATCATAGATCTCCATTTGTAAAATTGTGCAGCTTTTATCTTGGTATCATACGTTTTTGCAGCATGTTTTCAAGATGGAGCAGGAAGAATATACCAAAGAAGAGATTGATTGGAGCTACATCGAGTTTATCGATAACCAAGATGTTCTTGATTTAATTGAAAAGGTCCGTTAGCGAACTATCTCAAGTCCCAAGAAAACTGAATATGCTTCTAAATGGCAAATCATTCTTGTGTGAACCGTATGAGTAGTTAGGGTTAGAGATCTTGTTCAGTTCACGATTATGATAAAATTTCTCTTTTCTTCTGTTGTAATTATATGTCCATATCAGAAACCAGGAGGGATAATTGCAGTTCTAGATGAAGCCTGGTATGGTATTTCTATTTCATTCCCATGTTTATTTTCACAGGCTTTTGCTCATTTCAAGGACTGAGTTAGTACTACCGACTCATTATTTATTTCTATTTTGGTTCAACACAGCATGTTTCCTAAGTCGACACATGAAACATTTGCCCAAAAGTTGTTCCAGACATTCAAAGATCACAAGAGATTTGTCAAACCAAAGCTTTCTCGCACTGAATTTACCATATCACATTATGCAGGAGAGGTATTGTATTTGCTTCTTTATGGTTTGCAGTCTTTCTTTCAGTCACATCGAATTTACGACATTACGTGCCTAATGTGTTCCCCACTATTGGAAGGTTACTTATCAAGCTAACCAGTTTCTCGACAAGAACAAGGATTATATAGTGGCCGAACATCAAGCTCTACTGACTGCGTCTGGTTGCTCCTTTGTGGTGGGTTTGTTCCCTCCTCTACATGAAGAATCATCAAAATCATCTAAGTTTTCTTCCATTGGATCACGGTTCAAGGTATTGCATATAATTGTCAAATAAGCACTGCTACTTACTGAACACTAGTAGCACGTTTCATCACGTGCATGGTACTTATATTATGAACATTGTTTTCATAAGTAAAATGGATTATATCTTTTTTTATCTACATTGCAGCTACAACTCCACTCCCTCATGGAAACACTGAATGCCACAGAACCTCATTACATCAGATGTATTAAGCCAAACAATGTTCTTAAACCTGGCATTCTCGAGAACTTCAACATTATTCATCAATTGCGTTGTGGGGTAAGTATATCCTTTTGCACTCTGTTCACTTTTATAGGTGTATTAAGTATACCCTAAACCCTAAGTTAGGTAATCTTGTTACTTAGTATTCAAGTTTAGATGACACTCTTAAAGGATAGGGACTATTCTTTCTTTTTCTTTTTTTTTAACAATAATGTCTACATCTAGCTCTTATTCGAGGTCGGACTAACATTTCTTATTAGGCTCAGATACTTTTTTTGTTACTTATTGTTAGATTCCTTTTATATTCTTTTCTGGATTAAGCTTACTCTTTTCTATATATGCATGTTGTGTGTCTTTTCCCTCCATTTGCTTGGTGGGATTTTTGCCTGTGGTATTTTATTTCTTCCTTGGAGGATTTCTTGTATACAAATTACAAAATTTAATGGTGTTTCCCTGTTTCCTCTTATCCTTCTCTTCTATATCGATTTGATTTGTTCTGAACGGACGTGATAATAGCCTATGGTTTTTGGATAAGCCATTGGCGGAAATTTCGCCCGCATCCGATCCCCAATTCTTGTTCACCCCGGATGAGATTTCTTAGCATACTACATACCTGGCTAGGTGTACATGGAAATCCTTTGGTAATCGCTCACTTATCAGTAAATGCCATATTTTTCCGAGAAAGTTATATTTATTCCCCTTTGTAGGGTGTTCTTGAAGCCATTAGGATCAGTTGTGCTGGTTATCCTACCAGACGCACTTTCTATGACTTTCTTAACCGTTTTGGTCTGCTTGCTCCAGATGTTTTGGAAGGAAAGTAAGTAGCTATGTCTATCGGAGATACTTTTTTTTCTTTCCAAAATTAATTTCAGCTTGATTAAGAAATATAATTTTCCTTCTTTTCAGCTACGATGACAAAATTGCATGTCAAAAGATTCTTGATAAGAAAGGTTTAAAAGGATACCAGGTGAGCTTATTATATGCTTTCTAGTAGTCATTGGCATTTGTGGAATTGCGGCAAATTTGTCTATGGTTGTTAGTCTCGTCAGACTAATATGTGTGCTATGTTCTTATAGGTAGGGAAGACAAAGATTTTCCTGAGAGCTGGTCAGATGGCTGAACTAGATGCTAGAAGAACTGAGGTGCTTGGAAATGCTGCCAGAATCATTCAGAGGCGGGCTCACACATACATTGCTCGAAGGGAATTCCTTTCTATTCGCAATGCAGCTATTGTGTTGCAATCCTTCCTGCGAGGTATGTTTTGGGCTTCATGAAGGTCTGACCACAGGATATGATGTTATATCTCAGTTATAGCTCCAAGAAATATTTGTGTGAAAGGATTTTATTGATCTGGTTTACTCTTTTGGCTTCCCATCATTTGAGTCTGAACCTTCTTGTTTGCACCAGTACTTGTACTTTCTCTTCTTTTATTTTGCTCTCTAAATTCTGCTGCTTGTGTAATTGTTCTGACGTTCCGGCGTTTACCTATTTTATTGCAGGTGAGATGGCCCGAGCAGTACATGAACAGCTGAAGAAAGAAGCCGCAGCCATAAAAATTCAGAAGAATTTCCGTCGGTACATTGCGAGGAAATCTTTTGTGAGCATGAGGTCATCTGCAATCATTTTGCAGAAGGGCTTAAGGGCAATGGCTGCGCGTAATGAATTCAGGTTAAGAAAGCAGACAAAGGCTGCCATCATGATTCAGGTATCATATTTTCCCGGCACTTTGTAGAAAAGGGAATATCCAAAACTGCCTCTCGAGGATAGAATCCATGCCCAGTTGAGCGATTGGTTGGATATTTTATTCAATCACAACGTAACTACATTGATATCTGCTGCTTTTTTTCAGGCTCGCTGGCGTTGTTTCCAAGCTTGCTCATATTATAAACGGCTTCAGAGAGCGGCAGTTGTGTCTCAATGTGGTTGGAGATGTAGAGTTGCTAGAAGGGAGCTTAGAAAGCTGAAAATGGTTGGATTCTTTGCCGTGTTTTTCTGTTATCTTATTCAACATAAGTGATGTTTTGTCATAAAGCTCAAACTGCAAACTCCATATGTTTAATATTTATCTAGGCTGCAAGAGAAACTGGGGCTCTTAAAGAAGCTAAGGATAGACTAGAGAAGCGGGTCGAGGAGCTTACGTGGCGTTTGCAACTGGAGAAACGATTAAGGGTAACCTAATTATGATTTGCATGCTTGGAATTATCTTTTGGGAATCTTGTTTTAATTAGCATTACTGTAAATATGTTATGTTTGGTCTGCAAGATCTGGATGTGGCGTATGACTTACTTCGGTATTTAAATTTTTCGTTTTTTTCTGACAAACAGACTGATCTCGAGGAGGCAAAGGTGCAAGAAGTTGCAAAGCTTCAAGATTCATTGCAGACCATGCGATCTCAGCTGAACGAAGCTGATGCGATGATTTTAAATGAACGGGAGGCAGCTCGAAAAGTCATTGAAGAAGCACGCCCGATTATTAAGGAAACCCCTGTCATTGTTGAAGATACCGAAAAGATACGTTCTTTGAGCAATGAGGTTGAGAAGCTAAAGGTACGCAACTAAAATCTATTTAGGTGTTGATCCATCCAAGGTGTTATAATTTCTTCACCCTTGATGCACGAGGACCTCCATTTTATTTTCTTATTTATGAATAAAGTTATCTTGCAAGAAAAGGTGCAATATGCCGCAATATGTTCTGGAGAGTTTTGTTGAGTGTTTTCTTGACAGATGGAAACATACATACATGATGATTTCTCTTGTCATAGTAGAGAGCAAATGCTCTATTTGATGGCCTCTGACATTGGATGGTATCACAACTGATGTGGAATTTCTGATGGCCATTTCCTTACTTATGCAGGCATTGTTGGAATCAGAAATACATAGAGCAGCTGAAGCGGAGCTAGCTCACGCTGATGCATTGGCCCAGAACGAGGAATTGAGCAAGAAACTTGAAGAAGCTGGGAGAAAATTAGACCAGCTTCAAGATTCTGTTCAGAGGTTTGTTTTGCATTTTTCTCTTGACATCAACCGCTGTTTCATCTGTAAGGTTTGCACATTTTTATGAAACTGGATAACATTTGGAAACCATTTTTACATTTGTTGAAATTTTTTTGTCTGTTTATTGTAAACAGACCTTTCTGTTTCCTCCATTCATGTAGTCTGATGATCCATAAGCTTGGTTGTGGAAACTAGAAAAGTGTATTGTCATTAATGAGATAGTATGGTGCAGTATCATGCGTGAGAAGATGCATGCAGTGTACACCTTCTTCTTGACAAAACCTTATTCTTTTTTTTTTCTTTCTAAATCAGGTTCCAAGAAAAGGTCTCTAATCTGGAGTCAGAGAATCAGGTACTCCGGAAACAAGCCCTTGCAATTTCACCAACTACTAGAGCTTTGACCACCAAACCAAAAACTACAATCATACAGGTAATGGTGGATACAAGCTATGTCTTGAATCTTGATATAAAATGGTTAACCATGCTTGACACATCTGTTGTTTCCTTGAAATTACAGAGAACTCCTGAGAAAGAGATCATCCTCAATGGTGAAATTAGGAGAGTTCAGGTACAAGTAACGGCATTAATCTTGGATATTCTTCTATATCTATATGTGTGTATGTATATATATGGGCAAAGCAAAGCCTTTTGTCCCATTACCGTCTTCTGTGATTTGAGATTAAATTCTCCTATGACTGCCTATAGGAACCGGAAACGGAAGATAGGCCACAGAGATCGCTTAACGAGAAACAACAGGTATCTATTACTTTGAAGCCTTAGTGTAGACATTGATCTGCATACACATGAGATGAAGAATTTGGTCTAATTATGTCCATTTTTTTTTCATATTTTCAGGAAAATCAAGAGCTCCTACTGAATTGTATTTCACAAGATATAGGATTTTCTGAAGGCAAGCCTGTTGCTGCGTGTCTGATATACAAGTGTTTGCTGCACTGGAGATCATTTGAGGTTGAAAGAACAAGTATCTTTGACCGCATAATCCAGACAATAGGATCTGCCATTGAGGTACTTTGATGTCGTTCGATGTCTTCTCATACAACTGATGATTTTTATGCTTTTTTTCTGTATCAAAATTTTGGATGTTAAAACATTTGCAGACGCAAGATAACAATGATGTATTATCCTATTGGCTATCAAATTCCGCAACGATATTGATGTTGCTTCAACGCACATTAAAAGCTGGGGGAACAGCGAGCTTAACTCCACAAAGGCGACGGGGAGTGTCATCATCTTTATTTGGAAGGGTGTCTCAGGTTGAAAATATTTATTTTTCTCTTAAGAAATTTTCTTCCACCCTTTTGGTTTATGCCTTTAGACAGATTCTCACTTGGTACCTCGTTGAATTGCTTAGGGTCTCCGAACTTCTCCGCAAAGTGCAGGATTCTCATTTCTCAATGGACGTGTGATCGGGGGACTTGGTGGAATAGACGAACTACGTCAAGTCGAAGCTAAATATCCGGCTTTGCTTTTCAAGCAGCAACTCACTGCTTTCCTGGAAAAGATATATGGAATGATAAGAGACAATATGAAGAAAGAGATAGCCCCTTTGCTTGCTTCATGCATTCAGGTAGATATGGAGCTTTGGCATGAAGACTAATTCTGATAAAGCCACTAACCAAATCTGCATGAAAGCTTTACGAACTTGGGTGTTTGTTTTTGTATGCGGTTCATAACATGTGCTTTAGTGTTGTCATTTTGGTGTTTCCTTTTGGTTTTGTCTGATTCTGGATGTCGTCATGATGATGAAACAGGCGCCAAGGACATCACGTTCTGGTTTAGTAAAAGGACGTTCACAGAGTAACACTGTTGCTCAGCAAGCTCTGATTGCCCATTGGCAAAGTATTGTCAAAAGTCTAAACAACTGCTTGAGGACCATGAGGGCCAACTATGTGAGTAAAATTTGCAGAGAAAGTGATATATGTATATATATATTTCTATGTGTGTGTGTATATCTGTCTGTGCTGCATGTTTTTGCTTGCTCTTGCCTTACTCATTTCGACTTGGTCAATTGCAGGTTCCTCCATTGCTCATTTCTAAAGTCTTTGCTCAGATATTTTCGTTTATAAACGTTCAGTTGTTTAACAGGTAAAAAAATTTCTCATCTATACTACTGTGATATTACATAAGAAGAACGAAAATCTGATTTGTGTTTCATTTTGTGCTGTGCAGTCTCCTTTTGAGACGGGAATGCTGTTCGTTTAGCAATGGGGAATATGTAAAAACGGGCCTTGCTGAATTGGAACAGTGGTGCCATGATGCAACTGACGAGGTACGATGCGTATTTACCTGTAATGAATGTTTTCAACTGCTTGCTTCTCGGCTTCTCCCGAAGTCCAAAGGATTTTAAAATGTTTGGTTTGTGTTTCAGTTCACTGGTTCGGCTTGGGATGAGCTAAAGCATATAAGACAAGCTGTTGGATTCTTGGTCTGATCCTTTTTAACTCCTCGCCTTTTACTTTGATCTGATTCGTAATTTCACTTCACTTCACATGTTGCTGACCGCATTTTCCACCTCGGGTTTTGTCAGGTCATACATCAGAAACCGAAGAAGAGCTTAAAAGAGATAACCACCGAGCTTTGCCCGGTTCGTTTACTTGTCCTCGCTCTTCTTTCTTGTCTCTTTTACTTTCCCGTTTTAATGCAACATGCTCGTCCCTTTGCAGGTGCTTAGTATCCAGCAATTATACAGAATCAGTACTATGTATTGGGACGACAAATACGGTACACATACAGTATCTTCCGAGGTAAAATTTCCATCACTTTCTTGCTTTATCTATAATTTTGCATAAGCATACACTGAAATAGACAGTGGAGAGTATACATAATGCTATATTATGATGCAGGTCATCTCGAGCATGCGGGTTTTGATGACAGAGGAAACGAACAACGCTGTCAGTAGCTCGTTCCTACTAGACGATGATTCGAGGTATCGTAAAAACGAAAAGATTAGCAAATATAGAACACTAGGCTTCACTTGAAACATGCTTGATATTTCGTGTTATGATTCCTTTTCAGCATTCCCTTCTCGTTGGACGATGTCTCCAAATCGATGCAAAGCTTAGAGGTTGCAGAGATTGATCCGCCTCCTCTGATACGCCAAAACTCAGGATTCATGTTCTTATTGCAAAAGTCAGATTGAAATTCCGACAGAACATATCCCATTTATGTCCCCCTTTTGTCACAGTAGAACAGGAGTTGCGTTTGAAAGCTTGTATATATAAGTCCTTGTAGTGGCAGTCTGGTAATATCCTCAATTGTTGGGGATATAGTTGTAAACTCAGGTCCCAGTATTTGCGAGGAAATGTTCTCCGCATTGTTAATTTGTTAGCCATATTTTTTGTGGGCTAATACTAAGATTTATTTATTCTATTTATAGGCTTGCTTAAGCTGGAAAATGTTTGTGTATGTCATCATCTTAACACGATTCATTAGAAATAAATACAAATATTTAGGTTTTTGTTTTTATTTGGATTCTATTTTGTAAAATGTATAAAATTCCTAACTTAAATTTGTTTAAGGCTTGATACATGTTTATAACTAATTCAAAATACATTTTTTATTATAAATTATTTATAGTTTATATATAAAACTATCATATTCCAAATTAGTTCATTTTATTTTCTGTGACAAAATAGAATCCACTATTATAATATAATATAGTGACAAAAGTTTTTCTATATATGTCAATGGTGAGATAATTGTCATTATTATAAAAATAAAGAGCTTGAATAAATAAGTTGATAAAATTTCTAAATCATAAATATAAAACTAGTTATATAATAAAAATTCAAAACAAATAATAACATAGCAATTCTCTTTTAATCTCTCTCCTCGTTCGGAAAATATCTTAGGATAATAAATTAGATTGTACTCTTTGTTTGGACTTCAATCACTGCAAGCAACCTTTGCGACAGTGGACAGTGGAAGAGGTAATTCAAAAGTCACGTGACTGCAGCTAGAGTCCCAACATCAACGGAGATACGTTCCGCCACGTCACCCATCTTATCCAAAAGCGAGTTCTAATCCTGTACGCACGTCTACACGCTAACAAAAGATCTTAACCCTCCGTTTTGATGACTTCTCTTTCGAGTCTCTTCATCCTAGCCGTCCACTCTCGCTTGAAGGAATCATGTACTTAAACTATACTTTTTTGTGATCTACCGAATCTTATTATTTCGGATTATTCTTTTGTTTTTTTCTTAGAACAATTGATTTAAAATCATTTAGCAAGTCCATGATCCTATAGTAATTTTAAATTTTGTAATTCTATATTTTTATAAACATTATACAATGCTCACTTGTGCGGAAATAAAATCACATTTTTACGGTTATTGTTAAATTAAAGATATAACGGATTGATATACATTTAACTAAGATTATTCAATTCTGAATTATCCATCTTGGGACATGAATTCGATTTTGGTTTCTGTATAATCTTTATAGATTAATCTGGTTGGAAAGAAAACATATGTTTTAATAAAATTAAGAGCAAGCAAATTAGCTATAAACTCTAGCCAAAATAACCATTATAAATGCATCTTTAATGAAATTTTATTTTACAAAAATAAAATTAATCTTATTCACCCCTGCTAAAATCCATTGGGTGGCTTTGTCATGTGAATCTTAAATATATTTAATAACCATATATTAAAAGTTAAATATAGTCAAATAGCTAATATTTAAAAAATAAAACATTGGTATACAATAAACGTAAACATATTTATTTTATTATGTATAAAAATAAAATAAAATAGCTAAACATCCACATTTTCAGGACAAATCTCACAGGCAGTAGGGTTGAATCTGTCATTTGCCCTCAATGCAAAGACAGGAACCCTACATAACATAGCCATCTCTCTCTCTCTCTCTTACACTGCACAGCCTCTCTCTCTCGAATCGCCTTCTTGTATCATCCATCTCTTCTCGCGCGTAATCCCTCTCTGATATCTCCGGCGGAGGTAACGGACCTCTCCCGGTGAGATCCTCCTGTCCTTCCGGTGAGGATGATCGTTTTTCTCCGGTACGGTCAATTTCTGGATTCTGTCTTCGATCCCTTCAGACATGTTTCTAGATCCGAATAGTTTGGTTGATCGTGTTGGATCCAAAACGTGGTTCCGCAGGAGGAAAGAAATGCTCTCTTCTCTTGGTTTGATCTCCGACTTCTGAAAAATCTTCCTTTTTTTAGCGATTTTGTTTCTGACAATTTTGTCTTTGTAAAAATTCTAGGGTTTTGTAGAATCTCCGGTGTAAATAGACTCGCTTGGTTCCTTTCGTTGTTCTTGAGTTAGGAAGGTTTTGTACAGGTAGAGTGATTGTAGCTCTGAAACTGTTAACACCGGGAAAAAAGTTGTGGAAAAAAATTTCAAGGCTTTGAACTTTTTGTGTTTTTGGGTTTGGTTTAAAAGTGGCGAAGATGAATCTGGGTGCGGCCGAGGAAGAATCATCATCTCAAGATATTCACATCCCAGCTGATATCAACTGGGAAATGCTCGATAAATCGAAGTTCTTCTTCCTCGGCTCCGCCCTGTTTTCTGGAGTATCAGGAGCTCTTTACCCAGCGGTTCTGATCAAAACTCGGCAACAAGTTTGCCAATCACAAGTTTCCTGCATCAGGACCGTGTTTAGGCTCGTTAGCCATGAAGGGCTGAGGAGTTTGTACAGAGGTTTTGGGACTTCTTTGATGGGAACAATCCCTGCTCGGGCGTTGTACATGGCGGCGTTGGAGGTTACAAAGAGTAACGTTGGCTCTTCGGCTGTTAGTTTAGGGTTTACAGAGGCCAAGGCTGCAGCCATGGCAAATGCTGTTGGGGGTCTGACCGCTGCAATGGCTGCACAGCTCGTTTGGACGCCCGTTGACGTTGTGAGCCAAAGGCTTATGGTCCAAGGAGGGAGTGGTCTGGTTAACGCTTCGAGGTGTAAATATGTTAACGGGTTCGATGCGTTTAGAAAGATCATCAGATCAGATGGGCCAAGGGGCTTATATAGAGGGTTTGGGATATCGATCATGACTTATGCTCCATCTAACGCAGTCTGGTGGGCATCCTACTCTGTTGCTCAACGGATGGTTTGGGGCGGAGTCGGGTGTTACATGTGTAAGAAAGACGATGAAGTGAAGAGTGAATCCGGTAATAACAATCCAATCAAGCCTGACTCCAAGACGATAATGGCAGTCCAAGGAGTTAGTGCTGCCATTGCAGGTAGTGTTTCTGCACTGATTACAATGCCACTCGACACGATCAAGACGAGACTGCAGGTTCTTGACGGGGAAGATAGCAATAGCAACAACGGGAAGAAGGGGCCGACGATCGGGCAAACGGTTAGGAATCTAGTAAGGGAAGGCGGGTGGATGGCGTGTTACAGAGGGCTAGGACCTCGATGTGCGTCCATGTCGATGTCCGCAACGACCATGATCACTACTTACGAGTTCTTGAAGAGGCTGTCGGCCAAGAACCTAGATGGGGTTTGCTCTTAAGTCACAATGACCGGACAGAAGAAGATACCGAAGTTTCTTTGTTCTTGTCTCTTTCTGTCTGTCAAGCTTTAGCTAATCAGTTTTGTTCTTTTTCTACCTTCTTGGTTTCCGCTCTTTGTGATGAATGTGTCAAAATCTTGGGTGTTTCTAAATAAGAAATGTTATTTGCTCTGATGCACGGTTCTCAGTTAGATTCCTGGAATGGTTTTTTTAGGAAAATAACTTATGAATACCCCAACTTTTATAAAAAAAAAATTTCCAATTAAATGCATAGGAATTTTAAAAATCTCATATAAATACATAAACTCATTAAGCTTTTTCAAATAAATCAACATCTATTGGCAACGTTAAATGATCAACATAATCCGGAAAAAAAAACGGTGACATAGTCATACGTCACATCATCAAATCCGTTTAAATAATTAAAATTTCGATGGAATTAAACCGCCTTGAAATCGATAGAGTGATTAAAAAAACTCAAAACCAATAAAATCCCCAAATTAAAAGATTCATATGAAGCCAATCTAAAAAAAAACACGTTCTTTCTCTCTCTCCCTGACAGATCCTTTTCGTCGGTATCGTTCGTCGCCGGCGGCACCGCCTGTCGTCGTCGTCGATTTTGTCTCCCTCAGTCACCTTGAGCCACCATCCAACATCCAACAGTTCACACTGTCAATTGTCGTCATCTTCAAAAAGTTAGGCGAACTCCGCAAGATTCTATCTTTCCGGATGGATGCGGTAACTCTTCTGGATACTGAAGATTGGATTCGAAACTGAACTCATCGTCAAGATCTTCGGTTATGCTTCTTGTGACATGGAAGATAAACAGGTGATGATCTGATGTCTCGACCCCTTCTTCATTCCTCGGGATTCTCTCAGGCAAAGTAAAGAAATCTGGTTTGAGGTTCACTCGAACGCAATCATCTTTCCAGGTCCAGTCATAAGAAGACGATGAACAACGGAAGGCGACATTCTCGCAAGCAAGCATGACACAAGCAGAAAAACCCATTACTGCAGAGGCAGAGGAAATCTCGGGTAAGCTAACTGTTATGGATCTCTCGGTTTCTTGATCTTCGAAGAATTCAGGCACTGAAGTTCCCGGTAAGCAAGCAAACATTGGTGATGCCTGTAAAAGAAAACGGAAAGTGAATTCGTTATGATAAATTGGATGAGAACTGAAAGTTTTTACCTCTTCATTTAGTCGGTTCGTTAGAAACTGTGCGATCAGGAGTTCATGTTGCTTCAAGCGGAAGCAACGGCTCAAATCAAGGTGCGTTATGGAATGACCCGGGGATAGGGAAACGGTTTCCAGGGACTCGCAGCCATGTGCATAGAGATGCTTGAGGCTCAACGGGAGGTCGGCTACTGATTTCAGTCCCTGGCAATTACTGAGATACAGAGTCGACAATGTGGAAAACTCCCTGATGCTTCCAGGCAATGTCTCAAAACCATGTCTGCTGAGATCTAGCTGCGTTAAATTGGTAAAACGACTAAGCTGATCTGATAATGATCGAACCATCATGCAGTTCTCAAGTCCGAGCTCAAGCAAACAGTGTTCCTCTTGATTCATCAGTTCTTCGAGGTTTGTACAGTCGGAAAGTGTGAGAGTGTCCAACCGAGATAGTTCTGGAAGCGATCTAAGGTTGCGGCAGTTACAAAGCACGAGTCGTTTCAGCTTGGTAAGGTTTGTCATGCTTTCCGGCAGTTTCTTGAAATCATTTCCAGTTAGATTCAGTTTCTCTAGGAATGGCAACTTCCCGATGTTGTCCGGAAGGTCGTTGATATGCACGTTGATCAGATTCAACTCTCTCAAGAAGGGGAATGTTGAAAAGCTATTACACTCGAAGGGAACATGTACCCCGTGGTAGTTGAACCTCATGATGGTTAGAGATGAAAACTTGTGAAAATCTTGTCCGCGGTCACATGTTAGCAGTTTAAGATCCGTGAATTTATGAAGGATATGTTGGTCAGTATGATAGGAGAGGTGATCTGCCTTTCCTTGAAGTTGCGGGGGTAACGTAATATCAATGTTTCCATCGATGGATACACGCCCAAGATACTTGAGTTCCCGTGCTGAATTTGGAAACTTCAATGTAATCCGCCTGTTGTGTTCTTCAGAGGCAGCCAGTGCACTTACATTGATCTCCAGATCGCGAAGTCTATCGCAGTTGGAGAGATCGAGTTCTGTCAGAGTAGTAGGTAAGTCACTGATGGACTTTGGCGGCAGTTGTAGTCTCGTGCAGCCTTTCGTTAGCAACACCTTGAGTTTAGCGGCATCTGAAAGATCTGGAAGTCGTTCCAGATCTTTAGACCCCGACACATCCAGCCTCAGTAAATTCGTAAGTCCCTGAATACAACAAAAAGAGAGGGGAATTGAATTTATGTGAAAACATTACAAGGTTCTATATCAAACCATATTCAATTTTTGTAAAATAGCCTACCGGCTTCGCACCCCAGAAGCATGTGAGATTGCTGTAACGCAGGTTGAGTTCAATGAGAAAGGGTAGATAAGGCAAAGCATACAGGTTGAACACAGGATATGCATCCCAATGTAGCAGCCTAAGCGTACGGGGAAAATAACGCATTGTCGGAACGATCTTCAAATTGCCCTCGCGCCTGTAGAACTTGAGGAATTTGAGATTATACATCGGGTTAAAAGCAGTCTTTTCCATACACAGCTGTTGACAAGACATCATACAAATATTCAGTGCCAAGCCTTCAATTTGATCTGTGCCCTGAAAAAAAAAAAAACCCGTCGGGATAAGAAGTATTAAAATTAAACTTAATTTTTTGGACCAAAATGATTTTGGATTGATCATTGATTCAATAAACTAAACCAAGAATAATTTTGATCCAATTTTTAAAAGTTTTTATAAGAATGATATCTATTTTTTTAATAGAAAAATCTAGATAATTATAATAAAAAATTATAAAAAAATCTAAAATTTTTAACATTGTAACCATGGAACTCATCTCCTCTTCTTCTGTGTAATCAAGCAAAATCAAATAAATAAAAAAGAGTGTTAATATAAATCTCTAAGTTCTTCTTGTATTCTTTTTGAGTTTTTTTTTTCCGGATTGTTCGATATAAGGCAAATGCTAAACAGTGCGATCCCTTTCTACAAGAAGACATCTATGTTCTGTAAGAAAGAAAGAAAAAGTTATATAAGAAACGTTTACGTAGGCTTACTTTGGTGTGTGCCAGTACGTCCCAAACTTCTAGAGGATCCCACAAAACTCTTTGTTTCCAAGGCCTGCCCCGGGACTCCTCACGCACGATCTCTCTTCCCGCTTGTTCCACCAAAGCATGCATGGATATACATCCATCATTCGATATGTCGATCAGCGACTTCTCCTCTAAAGCTCTGATACCTGAGCCATGATATGTTTCATCGAGAAGGGCGGCCACAAGCCAGGCAAGGTCTCCATTGAAAAGACATGCAACGTGAAGGAAAGCAATCCTATCTCGTTCACCCAAGCCTTGATAGCTAACCTTCAAGATCTCGAAGATATCCGGGTGAGGAGCTTCTTCGAGTGTCCCCAATTCCCTTTCCCATTCCTTTGCAGACTTCCTACGCAGACGGTGCCCGAAAATTCTAAGAGCAGAAGGGAGACCTTGAACAAGAGAAACAACACGGATTGACAACTGTTCATAACCATCAGAAGGACGACGACCCCCTTCGAAAGCAATATGTTTGAACATCTTTAGCGCATCTTCATCATCCAAGCACTTGACTTCATATATGTGATCCACTCCATAGGACTGGAGAAGGGACTTGTCTCGTGTAGTGATGATTATTCGGCTCCCTGGACAAAACCAGCTACGTTCTTCTGCGATGGCAAGTAACTGCTCCACGTTATCCACGCCATCGAGGACGATAAAAGCTTTTAGGTTTTGAAGCCTGCGCTTCGTCAATTGGGCAAGTTCCCGGCCGACCAATTGTGTATTCTCCCCACGGAGGATGTAAGAAAGAAACGTTCTTGGTAATAAACACGGGGGACCTTTAGACATCTTCAAAATGTCTTTCATGAAACAATAAGCCGGAAACTGACGCGCATATCGGCTATATAGACAGTTTGCAAGGGTAGTTTTGCCAATCCCTCCCATACCCCAAATCCCAATTATTCGAACCTCATCCTCAGAGTCGATGGCCAACTCAGGACTTATCCTTTCAATGCGAGCTTCTATTCCAACTATATCGGTCAAATCTACTTCCTTAATGCCCCGACCATACTCCCTTGGGATGTATTCTCCAACTATTTTTTCAATCAACGCCGCATCAGTTACACTGCATGCAGAGCTCTATTAGTAAGTTTCAAGTGGTAACATCAAACATGTCTCATAAATTTTGGCAGAGGTGTAAATAAAATCCCCAAACCCGAAGTTCAGCTCGAGTCCGCTCTAAAAATTAAGTGTTTGGACCTAATAATACAGGATCCATAAATAAATGGGTGGGCGACTCGACCCGAAAAAATTCAAATCCGAATCGAATTCGGTTTGAAACTCATCCTACCATTGATCCGAAAAAATATTAGATTATTAGATTTATAATTTTACATCATATTAAAAAAACTTTTATCTGTATGTTTCATATACATATATATTTATATTTCAAAATAGTTTGATTAATGTATGTAAAATTATATATTATTATTTTTAAATCATTTATATATATTATTGAATGTTTGATTAGATTTTGGTTTGATATATATAAATATTTTTTGAGTTTAACTTTGATTTTTAAGTTTTATATCAATGTTCTTTCTATACTTTTTTATTGTATTGAATATCTCTTTTATATTATATATATATATATATATATTAAAAATATTAGATAAATTTTAAAGGTTACATGGTATTTTTTTAAATTTAAAATTTTTTAATTATAGTTAATGCCGATAAAAAATTTGTTATTGTTGATTTTTAAAAAACAATGTTAAATAACTCATTATTATTATATATAATATTTTTTTTACTAAATAGAAAAAATCCAAAACATGACCCAAACCTTATAGAGTCAAGTTACAAGCCACCGATCATAAACCCAAATAATAAATGTGCAGACCGATCCGATCCAAAAAAATCAAGGTCCTAATCAAACACGCCTCGAAATGTGTCCGACCCGCCCTTTTTTACACGTCTGTTTCCGTAAACCAATTTGGTTTTATATCCAAAAATTCTATATTGAAAATAATCTTTTTTATTCGTAACTTAATGAAAAAATTAGATGAAGAAAGATTTGTATATGATATTTATCGATATGAAAAAAATTTATGATCGAGTATCAAACGAGGTTTTATAGTAGTGTTTGATAGTATGTGTTTTGGTGATATAGGATGTCTAGTGCATTTTACTTTGTTTTGCACATTTATAGCCATTCTAGAACAATTTGGTACCGGTATTGCTTGGTTGTATCTCTTGATGTTAAAAACGGATATTTATGCATAAAACAGAGTGAAAATAGTGAAAATTATGAATTATGAAACATCATGGACAGAATGGAAATATTTGAAGTTGTTCAAAAATATAAAGTCTAAAATGTCAAATCTTGCAAATCCAATCACTTTCATTCTACAAGTCCAAATCATGTGTTCTCTACATAATTGAAAAGCTTTTTCGACATCTACGATAGATATCAAGATCATACAAATCCAGCATTGGAACAAAAAGTTGTGAACAAATCTTTCGAGCATATTTGAGTCGAAGAATCGACACGATCGTGTCATGTCCGTGCTGTATTCGATAAAGTTTAGCTCAGTAAATTTGCACAGATCGTATTGCATTCGACCTAGCCCATGTTGAGTTGTTCAAAAACTAAAATTTTATTCAGAGAATTGATACGGACTATGTTGCATTCGATACGGCCGTGTTGCATAGCGGAAAAATTTCTATTTTGCTTTTAAAATTTTGTTTTCAAAAAGAGAAGAAACCTAGTCGTCGAGCCAATAAATAAAGGATGTCTTGAGCTTCATAAATCATGGAGAGATCACATCAAAAGTCAGAGAACTCGAGAGATAAGCATGATGGAATTTTTCGGAAGAAGAGATTGAAGAAACCGTCATCGAGAGATCGTTGCGAGTTACTTCTTTATATGTACTTATGTTTCTTTTTATTGATTTGAACTCGTTTGCTAGTATGGGTAGTGAATAGTTGTTTCACTGCTGCTAGGATTTAGCCTCGTAGGGATTTTGTTTTATTTTTATTTTCTAAGACTATGTTATCGAGACTCGTCAGTTTGATTGAATTGGGTTCATTGTTTTTTATCCGGTCAATTGATTGATTGATCTTAGCTTGTAATTTACAATAAAAGTTAGAATTAGATTCGAAACGAATTCATCAAATGAATTGATTAAGACTATTGAAAGATAGATTAATTGATTTAGGAACTATGATAGTGATCTTTATATATCTGATATTTTAATCTATTAGGTTGAATGATTGATGAGTTGAATTATTGGATAGTGGATTCAGAACATAAAAGAGCCAAATCCAATATCAGAACTTGCGACCTCCAATTAGAGTTCGATATTCATAACATTTTCATCCTTTGAAATAATACATGTGCGTTAATGCGATCCCATAGCTGCGATGGTTTATCTATCTGATTTTATTTAGTTTATTTATTGTCTTTGTTTATGATATTTACACACTTTATCTATATTTTCTAATTTGATTTTTAGTCGAGTTTTATTCTTAGTGTTAATTATTCTTTGTACTCGACCATTGTACTACAATTGATTCGTATCTTTGTGGTATTTGATATGTTTAGATTTTTATTACTTGAACATTATTTTTATACCTAGATCTACGTTATCACTGTTAGAGTGTAGAGTAGTATTAGTGAGATACATACAAGTAATGAAAATATGTATAAAGGTGTGACTATTAATGTCCCAATAATAAGAGGTGATAAATGATATTTTTCCATCTCATTTATTTTTTTTATTTTTTATTTTTCTTTTTAGTTTTGATTTATTTTATCTCGTAACTCTCCTAAATCGTTGAAAAAAAATCAACAAAGATGTTTATCATAGTCCATCCTTTTTAGCTAATCGGGTATTCTAGACCAAGACCCAAACTAATCCCGAGACCGGTATGAAATTTGGATTATAACTGTAATACCCCGATTCTCGAATGAATTATTTAAATTACTTTCGGGAAAAAAGAAAAGATAAAGGAAAACTAAAAAGATAGAGAATTAATATGAGTCGCCTCTATGTACTCTTGTTTTCATCTTGTAATCGTGATATCTCAATGATTTGTTGTTTGGATTTAAAAGAAGATATTTAAATGAAGATCTAGAAACAAACGACTCTCGATTTGATTGAGAAACGAGAGAGATATGAATGAACGAAAATTGAGGAGAAACTGAAATCGCAAAAACGTAATTTGATTAAGAAACGAGTGAGAACAGAGCAACCGAAAATAGACTATGCAATTGTCAGTCCGAACAAACTAGGAAGTTAGTCCGAAGGGACTTTGAAGTAAGTTCGAACAGACCAGAAAGACAATCCGAATGAACCAGAAAGACAGTCCGAATAGACTGACGACCGAGTGCAACTTATGCAAGTTACACCTTTCTGGCCACCTGTCCTCTGCACTCGGGATCCACCGAGGTTCCATTGCCGCCTAATCATACGAGGGCATTGTAGGCTCGACTTTTAGTCTAGGCTTGAGCCCACTAGACCTCCCTCACGCGAGCTAGATAGACTCCTTTCAATCCTTCACTTCAACCATTATTGTTGAAAAGTGCAGAAACAAAGGAAAGAGGAGAAAGAGGAGAAAGAGAGAGCGAGGGAGAGAAAAGGGAAGAAAGGGGGAGAAAGGAGGCTCGAGAAAGCAAGGAAAGGATACCCTAGCGTATCTAGAAGAAGTTTTCGACGAGAAAGAGCTCGGAGAACGGCCACAAACTCGACCAAACTAGATCTAAACCGAAACAGAGGTGAGTGGCTTAAGTTGGATTTGTGTGAACTCGTTTTCGCCGTGTTATTGTGTTATTTCGATGGTTTGCTACTTAGATTAGATATAGGATATTTCAATGAATATTTACAACAAACTGTACATAATTTGGTGGAGAAATGAGTGAAAAATGATCAAACAAAGTCGGACCAGAAAGATACTTTCGCGAAGAAGATGAAGTGCGGAACCCCAGTCCGAACAGACTGACTCTCCAACCCGAACGAACTGGAAGTCCCAGTCGGAACGGACTGACGGTTCTAGTCCGAATGGGCTGATTTTCAGCCCGAATGATCCACCCCAACGGACTGAAATAGAACGGACGAAATGAAGGCCAACGTCATCTTGGACCGACCGGTCCAGGGTACAGAAACTCATTCTTCAACAAGTTTTCGAGTTACCACGCATGGTGAGATATGCGATTCAACTTTCGAGAGACTCGTTGTGTGTTTGTTAAATTGGATAACATTGTATGGCGTTGACCGATAGGTCGGTGGAAGACCAAATATCGTGATATGCATGATTGTAGTGGGGGATAATGTGTGTTTTATGTCATGTTTGTAGCTCACTCGTGCGATGCGAGTCGAGCATGATTGTGTTTGTGATATAGTCACGTGCGACGCGACGACCAACATCACGTGAGGTGACAGGCGTATGAGACGCCCCTAGTCATGCCGACTTGACTAGGGTTCATGGCTAAACCCTATGGTGGACTTCATATGGGTGTGATTGTGATATTGCGTGTGATGCGACTGACAAAGTCACGCGAAGTGATGGGTGTGGAGGTGCTCCTAGTCATGCTGACTTGACTAGGGTTGATGGCTAACCTTATGGTGGACTCCATATGGGTGTGATTGTATTCCGTTATGTGATTGACTTGACATTGGTAGTCACGAGATATAACACGTGCATGAGGCGCATATAGTCATGTGACGCAGCAGCTAACGTCACGAGAGTGGCGGACGTGTGAGGCGCTCCTAGTCATGCCGACATGACTAGGGCTTTATGGTTAACCTTATGATGCGACGTCATACGGGTATAATTGTGATTGATATAATTGTGACTGATGTGATGTGATGATGCATATTTGATATTGTTTCATGTTGATTGTGAGTCACTTTTCTCGCAGAGAACAAGATTACTGGGTTCTACTCGGACTATTTGTGCTTAGCCTTCGTGGTTTTATCTTTTTCCAGACCACGAGGAGTACGACTAAAACACCCGGACGACGACGATCTGAGAGATGTAGTATCATGTACGGGATTGTATTTTGGACTACGGGATTTGTATTCCCGGCTTTGTACGGTTGTATTATTACTACTCGAACATGTGTTATTTTGCGATACTAATTATCGTGTGTAATACTTCTGCTGCTCTACTCGAACATGTGTTATTTTGCGATACTAATTATCATTTGAAATACTTCTGCTGTTTACTCTATTTTGAAAAAATGATTTTGGATTTCGTATTTTCGTGACATTATATTTGTCCATGTGGCACCGTCTGTACACTGTATACGAGGTTACGGGTATCACAATAGTTCTCTTCCTAAACTTGAGGTTCGAATTCGGGATGAGACAGATTTTTTGCATCTCCATTTCACCGATTGAGCTAGCCAAGTTTAGGTTATCATAGTCTATATCCTATCATATATAGTTTTGTCATCGGTATGGTCGGGTGTTTGACTATAATTTTACAAAAGAATGATTCTAATTCTGTGTAGTTGCATTTTTACATCGCCGTCATTCGATTGTTTTCTTTTCTTTTTCCAACGGCTAAAGATATAGTCGATTCCAATGGTAGTGTATAACTGTTTTAGAGATTTTGTTTAGATCTTATGAAGTATGGGAGAATTTAAGTTAAAATTTGAAAATCGTTCAACGTTTGAGTTTTTAGGAATATTGGAAAATACGAATAATTTTAGTTTGAAAAAAAATTAAATATTAATGTGTGTTCTATTTAAATTGGATTTATATATTCTTGTTATTAGAACATGATTTAGAAGTTAAATAGAAAAAACTAAATTGTATATTTAAATCCATTTCATCATCACATTGACAATGTAGTATTAGTCATATTTCCATTACTTATTTCTTATGTTTAGAATTTCCCGTTATTAAAATTGCTCACTTCCTAATAATTTCTAGAAATAAAAAAAAAAAAACACAACTCACCAAGCTGTAGATTCAATTCCTTTGAGATTGGCGATTCCGTGGAGAGCTTCTCTCCACTGGGGAAGCTTGTCCGCCATTGTTGAACGTCTTTCAAAGTGCTTCAATGAAACCGCGTAACTACCTGTTTGGTGTCTCACGACAGAGGGATCAACTTCGTAGAAAATGGGAAGCACCTTCAGTTCATCTTCCCCATGAAGCTCCATTATCATTTGGAGCTCTTCCAGGCAGGATCTCGAAGAGGCGTAGTCCTTGGACAAAACCACGATAGCGAGTCTCGATTCTGCAATAGCTTCTATGATTTTGTAGAAAATCGGATCCCCTTCTTCGAGCTCTTGGTCATCTTTGAAAGTGAGGATCCCACTGTCGACGAGGGCTTTGTGCAGATGACTGACAATGGTTCTGCGAGTGTCCGTTCCTCGGAAGCTGAGGAAGACGTCGTACTTCTTCGGACGAGGTGAAGGCGACGACACCGTTGGTGTGTTCAGCGAGGGAGGGTTATGGAGTTTGAAACAGTGAATTATGGAAGACCAATAAGCAAGAAACCGTCTCCGAACTGACATGATGTTATAATTGTTATCAGAGCCAATGTATTGTTGTGATTGCACACTTGCGTGTTGTAACAGATGTGAATTTTATCACATATATAAAGGAGTGCGTCTATGTAGAAGTGTATAAATACAGAGTTTACTTCTTCTTTTTTTTTACATCTAAATCAACAGCTCCCGACAACAACTTGGGCGTACTTTGTTATTAACTTGTTTATTCATATATACGTAATGGCATAGGCGGACTCAGATTGGTATGAATGGGGGCACATGCCCCATTTGTTTGATTGAAAAACAATATTTTCTTCATAAAATTTATATTATTTTAACTAAATTTAATAAATGCTCTCATTATAAAATGATATTTGTTAGTATACGATAAAATTAAATGTACCCCCTTACGACTTTTCCTGCTACTGCTTAATTGTCACGGGGAAAAGAGAACTTTTGACTTTGTAGGCATGCATGAACCTGTTTACGATTCCATATATCATCATTTTCATCAGAAATCGCTACTTGTTGTAGCCTTGTAGGAGTTTATTAAATATTCTCGATTACTGTTCTTTTGATTTGGATAGAGGACGAAGTCTTTGTTAGAAAAAAATATATAAATAAACAATACGTGTTAAGACTCGTAGAATATAGGTATCAGGACATTATTTTAAGATGTATCCGCAAAATGTTATTTTCTCTCTACCAATTATAAAAGTCAACGAAGTAACACTTTTAAAATAAAACAAATCAAGACGATTTTAATTTAATAATTGTTACATAAAAAATATTTTAAGAATAAAAGAACAATCCACTGTGATGAAGAATACCCTTTTCTTAAAAGGAGTGAAATAAAGAATTAGATTTTTTTTAAATTCATAATATTTTAGACAAATCCATTTCAATCAAAAGGAAAAAAGATATGGCATTGGCAATATCTTCCATAAAAAATAATTAAAAAAACAACCATCCAAATTGCAATATCTATTTTATATTGAAACATGTAATACATCACATGGGAAGACTTGGTCGTCGACCCGAAGAAAAAGAAAAGTAGCCGACAATGATTCCGCAAAATTAGCGGAATAACAGGCGGTCTTCTTCCCCATCTTCGTTTACGTATGAACATGTTATTTTTTTATTCTTTTTTTTTTTTGGAAACAAATGGGGTGATGGGACACATACCCCCACTTTGTTTATGGCGTAAGACATGTTCATATATGCGACGAAGTCAAATTTATCAGGCCATTATCTAACCAAATTATGTCCACTTGACGTTAGAATAAAAAACAAATTCACGTCTTACAACAAACCATTGGCTTTGATAACAATCCGGGACGGTTTTGATGTAAACACATGGGCTTTACCCTCTTTTTTTTTTTTTTTTGATAAACCACTGATGTACATTACTTTTTCAGTTTATAAAATTTACAGTTAACCAAAAAAAAAAAAAAAGAAAGAAAACCCGGGACGGTTTCTAGCTTATTATTGGTCTTACATAATTCTCTAGTTTCAAACTCCATAATCAGCTCTCGTTGAGCAGACCAATGGCGTCGTCGTCTTCACCTTATCCGAAGAAGTACGACGTCTTCCTCAGCTTCTATGGACCAGACACTCGCAGAACCTTTGTCAGTCATCTGCACAAAGCCCTCATCGACAGTGGAATCGTCACTTTCATAGACGACCGAGAGCTCGAAGAAGGGGATCAATTTTTTGACAAAATCAGAGAAGCTATTGCAGAATCGAGATTCGCTGTCGTGGTTTTATCTGAGAACTACGCTTTTTCGAGATGCTGCATGGAGGAGCTCCAAATGATATTGGAGCTTCACGAGAGAAGGGAGCTGGAGGTGTTTCCCGCTTTCTGCGGAGTTGATCCCTTTAGGTTTGAATGGTCGGCGGACTTCTTGGAAAGACGTTCAGAAATGGTGGAGAAGGTTCCCAATTGGGATGAAGCTCTCAAAAGAATCTCCGAACTCCAATTCGGTGGTCCTTTTGGATTTTGGTGAGTCTTTTTCTCTCTTCTTTTTAACCTGTATAAATCTTTTGCAAGTGAACAATTTTACTATTGCCACACAAATATTATATATATATATACATGTGTGTGTGTTTGTGATTTATTTTAAATAATTTTGGTAGATTACGCGGTTATTTATTTTAAATAAACATATCTAAATATGTTTTAATTTGGAAATTATGGGATTTCGAAAAAAATATGGGTGGATAATTGAGACTTGAATCAAAATAGGAATAAGATATCCTGATAACTTAAAGAAAATCATACAAATAACAAAAGAAAACGAGTCAGAATAAATATTTAGGTCTTGAATGGAAGAGGATTTTGGGGGTTTTAACATCCCTAAACAAAAATAATGTAATCAAGTTTTTGTAAAATTTTTAGAAAATTTGGAAAAATCAGTTTAATAAAAAAAATCAACTAAAAACTAAAAAATCCCGTGTTATGAATAGTGACAGTTTTTGTTTTGAATTTTTTTTTTATTTTTATAGTTTTTTAAAACATGAGAATAAAACATAATGGATTTATGATTTTTACTTGAATTTTTGGTTTTCCGGGAAAACAAATATACAAAATCTCAATTGGATTTTATTTTAGTTGTTACATTTCAAAATCTGGAAAACTCTTATCATTCAAAGTCTATTTTCTTGGATTTACAAAAATCAAAAACCAAAATTCAAAATTCAAAAACGGCAAATTAAAATCAAAAACTCGAAATAAAAACTATTAGACCTTGATCTTTTTTTTTTTGTTAAGATCACTATACCTACCGATTGATCTAGCCGGTTTGGGCAAGATTTGTAAATTGCTAGGTGTTTTAGATTAATGATATGTCATTTCTCCGATCTCACATTTCTTTTGGTGATAGGAGGGGGGATGATTCAGCGTTGGTCGACGCTATTACCTCTCGAATTTATTCTCAATTAAAAAATACAGAAACCGCAAGTGCCACAGAATCAAGCGTCATTCATACCCTCGTGGGGATGGAACGTCACTTTGAAGCGATGAATCAACTGTTGGCTCTTGGATCTGGTAACACAGATATTCGCATAATTGGCATCTGGGGAGTAGGAGGAGTTGGCAAAACGACTCTTGCAAGATACGTTTATGACAAGATCTCAGATCGGTTTCAAGATCATTTTTTCATGAAAAATGTCGACAAGATGCATAAAGAAAGCGGTTCATCTCATCGTTTAGTGGAAGAGTTCATGTCAAAAACTCTTGAGAGAGGCTCTGATGTGATGACAAAGGCAAGGCTCGGTCACCGGAAAATCCTGCTGGTTCTGGACAGTGTTGATGAAACCGAGCAGTTGAAGGATGCCGTGAAGGATATCAATGGGTTTGGTCCGGGGAGTAGAGTCATCGTAACCACGCAGGACAAGGGTTTGCTACTTGCCTGCGGGGTAAACCTTCTCTACGAAGTAGAGTGTTTAAGATTCAACGAAGCTTTTCAAGTCTTTTGTCAATCCGCTTTCAATCCGAAAGAAGATGGTCCTTCACTTCATTCGGGATGGCTCTCAATCCGTGCGGTCCAGCTTTCCGGCCGCGTCCCTTTGGCCCTTAAAATGCTCGGCTCGTATTTGCGTGGCAGAGGAGAAGATGAATGGGAAAGAGCGTTGGACGAACTCGCAGCAAATTAAACAACATCAAGATATTGACAGATGGGTCACTACACTTGGACAACATCCGGTAAACCCAGATGAATGAAATTAATTAACGTACACCGGTTTTACTTTAAGAAAGTGATACGTTAGCTTTGATTCGTATCCACCGCTTGATTTCGGCCTCAAACACTTGGTTCTACTATGTAATTCTGTATGCCAACCAGTTTGGACAACTTCATCGCCCGACGACGCATTAATGGACATTAAAATGTATTCACTTTTACGTAAACGCATTCATGTTGTCATGGTTTAAGGATGATCCCAAGGTCTGTACGTTTTACTTTTGCTTATTTCACAGAATTTAGCCATGTTTATCAATTCAAATCTTCATCTTCTCACTCTCAAGTCATCTTCTCCAATGTTTATAATATGTATATGTATGCCACGGTAGAAAAATGTTTCACGGTAAAAAAAAAATTCTATAGTAGTATGTTGTAATAATTTTTGGTTACCCATATACCATGAATCTCAAATTGGCGATTCAAACCCTAATGGAATAATGTTCGAGGCTAATTTTTTATCCCTATGGACGAACAAAGATTAATCTGAATGTGTGAGTTTTTTTTTCTGTTCTCTCGTCAGTACGGGCACGGGGGGGAAAATATCTTAGTCAACAAACAACAACGAGGTCTGAAGCGCTTGAATGTATTTCCTTGAGTACATCGTTTATCATCATCACCATTGTCATCCTCTTCCTCATCTGGGCTTCTTTCTCTCTTGTTGACCTTCATTTCCTCCGGGCGATTATTGTTTTCCTTTCTCCGACGACGAGCGATTCCCTTTGTTTCCTCGGCGATTCTCGTTTTGTTTCCGGTTTCATGTTTTGGGGCGATTAATGTGCGAGGTGGTCTTCGTTTCATGATTGTTTGTCTTTGCTCTCCACTTTGTATGATTTCTCAGAATTGGAAATCGCCGAAAGTTCGAATTTTGTTCATCGGGGTTTTGTCGGAGAGGCGTTAGCTTCTCTGGGTTTCGAACCGAGGGGCATGAACGAGGAAGACCAAAGTGATTTGCTGTTCTAATTGGGCAAAGTTAGGGATTTGTCTCGATTTTCAGGTTCGTGATTTGACTTGATCTGGTATGATGATGAATATTAGAATTTCCATGGTTTTTCAATGCTCTAGGAATTGTAGGAGATGATTTGAGAATCTGAATCCTTGTTTTGAGGGTGTTTCGGGTTATTTATGAACTATGTGGAAACAGATTCTAAGCAAGCTTCCCAAAAAACATTCCAAAAATGATCGTCATGGTCATTCTTCACCCCAAACCACTGCCTCTACTTCGAAAAGCGCCTATCAGGGCACTGGGAGATCAGTCAATTCACATACAAAGAACA
Source organism: Tarenaya hassleriana (assembly GCF_000463585.1). Taxonomy (NCBI): domain Eukaryota; kingdom Viridiplantae; phylum Streptophyta; class Magnoliopsida; order Brassicales; family Cleomaceae; genus Tarenaya; species Tarenaya hassleriana. Next base: position 4,453,084 of record NW_010965372.1, on the reverse strand, counting down.
CTCCGGCCGTCAAATCTGATCCCGATACCAGGTTTAAAGACGGGAATCTAAAGGCCATTGCAAATAGTGTTTTCACCCCGTATGAAGCATTGCCGAGTTTCAAAGATGTTCCGAATGCAGAAAAGCAGAGCTTGTTCATAAGAAAGGTTCAGTTGTGCTGTGTAGTGTTCGATTTCACCGACCCGACAAAGAACATCAAGGAAAAGGATATCAAGAAGCAGACTTTGCTGGAGCTGGTGGACTATGTGACTTCTGCCAACGGGAAGTTCAGCGAAAATGTTACCCAGGAAGTTGTTAAAATGATCTCTGCCAACGTATTCAGAACCCTAAATCCTCAACCACGTGAAAACAAAGTTATCGACGCCCTTGATCTGGAGGAGGAAGAGCCTTCCATGGATCCTGCATGGCCTCACTTGCATCTTGTGTATGAGGTTTTCTTGAGGTTCATTACCTCGCCAGAAACAGATATTAAGTTGGCCAAGAGATATGTGGATCAATCTTTTATTCTTCGGTTGCTGGATCTTTTCGATTCGGAAGATCCAAGGGAAAAGATAGGAACATAAAGGCCAGTTCGAACAGTGCTTTCACCCCTTATGAAGCCATGCCGAGTTTTAAAGATGTTCCAAATGCTGAAAAGCAGAGCTTATTCATAAGAAAGTTGTACTTGTGCTCTGTAGTGTTTGATTTTACTGACCCAACAAAGAGTATCAAGGAAAAGGAGATTAAGAAGCAGACATTGTTGGAGCTGGTGGATTATGTGACTTCTGACAGTGGGAAGTTCAGTGAAAATGTTATCCAAGAGGTCATTAAAATGGTTTCCGCTAACATATTCAGAACCCTAAATCCTTAGCCTCGTGAAAACAAAGTTATCGATGGACTTGATTTGGAGGAGGAAGAGCCCTCCATGGATCCTGCATGGCCTCATTTGCAACTTGTGTATGAGCTTTTCTTAAGATTTGTTATCTCAGACACTAAGTTGGCCAAGAGATATGTAGATCAATTTTTATCCTGTTGTTGTTGGATTTATTCGACTCAGAGGATCCAAGGGAAAGAGATTGCCTGAAAACCATTCTCCATCGTATCTACGGAAAGTTCATGGTTCATCGCTCATTCATCAGGAAATCGATAAACAACATCTTCTACCGGTTAATCTTCGAGACTGAGAAACATAATGGGATTGCTGAATTTCTTGAAATTCTGGGAAGCATCATCAACGGCTTTGCTCTACCGTTGAAGGAAGAGCACAAACTGTTTCTTGTCCGTGCCTTAATACCTCTCCACAAACCGAAATGCTTGGCAACGTACCATCAGCAGTTGTCTTATTGTATTACACAGTTTGTGGAAAAGGATTGCAAACTTGCTGACACGGTTATAAGGGGATTGTTGAAATATTGGCCAGTGACGAATAGTTCCAAGGAAGTCATGTTCCTGAATGAGTTGGAGGAAGTATTAGAAGCAACTCAGCCGCCCGACTTTCAAAGGTGCATGGTACCACTGTTTCGCCAAATAGCTCGCTGTTTGAACAGTTTGCACTTCCAGGTAAAAGTTACTCTCTTTCCTTCTTGAAATCAAAGCTTTCCAAATTTGTGTCATTGCCTAGGCTTTGACGTTCCAAATTTACATTTCCTTCTTACTGCACAATTTTTTTTTTGTCGTCTGTTTATCAATGCTCATAGCCTGTGGATAATATTGATCACTTGGTTCTTGGAAAATCCTCATAGCCTAATCTGACTAGGAAACTAAGTGTATATCAGGGGAAGCTTAATCTTGGTTAGGGGTGTGTTTAGATGGTACAACTGGATAGGATAATGCCAGAATTACTGTGCTGCATAGGAAAATGTAGATTCTTTCTTGTAGTCAGTTCTGGATGATGCTTGATATAGACTTCCCATAGCAAAACTCTGGTTCTTGGATTTTTTTGTTAGCTAAATCAATACATGATAGGATAATGCCAGTATCTATAGGCTAACAGGTGACGAAAATGGCGAAATTTTTCCCTTAAATTTCTGCGGCTACCATTTGCATTTGAGCATCTGGGTTCAGAATACAGAGGAGATTCTGGGGAACACGTTGCTCGTCTTGAATTACCGTATCTTTACTATTTTCCGCATGTAGCTTACGTTATTTGGTTTGATGAACATTAAGAATGCTTTTATCTTGGTTCACCGGTTAAGGTGTTGCCGTTGTAACCTAGAGATCACGGGTTCGAGTCCTCGAAGCGGCCTCTTGCAGAATATTTCTACAAGGTAAGGTTTGCCTGCAATACACCCTTGTGGTGGAACCCTTCCCTAGACCCCGCCCAATGGAGACGCTTTATGTACCAACCTGCCCTTCCTGATGGGCTAATCCTTAAGACCAAGTAGTAGCTATATACATATTTATAAAGGTGACTATGTGTATGTGTAGGTTGTTGACATGTTATTTTTTGCTGATATCATACGAACCAAGTTGGGTAATGTAGGCTTAATAACTGACACCTTATTTGCATGTGTATGGTTTTGCAGGTTGCAGAAAGAGCCTTGTTCTTATGGAACAACGATCACATTGAGAATCTGATAATGCAAAACCGGAAGGTCATTCTCCCGATTCTGTTACCAGCGCTGGAGAGAAACGCTAGGAATCATTGGAATCAGGCCGTCCGTAGCTTGACGCAGAACGTAAGGAAGATGTTCCACGATCTCGACCCTGATTTATTCAAGGAATGCCTTGCCAAGTTCGAGGAAGACGAATCCAAAGAAGCTGAAACAGAAGCAAGACGTGAAGCCACATGGAAACGCGTGGAAGAATTCGGGGCACACAAGGCTTCATGAGGTTAGCTGTAGAGAACTTTCAGGTCTGGTTTTATTTGATCGGGTTTGGGGATTTTCCTGAAACTTCGGATACCATTTGGGGCTTTGAGAATGTCTGTGGCTGTATCTGGTCATCCATCCATCGTCTTGGAATGAAATATGTAAGATCCATTTTCCTTTCATTTTTATTTTTATTTTTATTTTTTGGTATTTTTGTTTCAGTATTCTTCTCCGTTAAGCTTGTAAATGGTTTCGCAAGGATGTTTGATCTGTTTATTCTTCAGGACTGTCATTTAATCTCTATTTGATCACCTGCAAAATTGCTGACAAGATTTGGCCTCAATCGCAATCTGTGTTTCATGTCTGATGGGATGTCCGGACTGTAAAAATGTCTTCATTCTTGCCGTGACATTTTGTATGTTCACACACTATATCCCTCATTTGCACAAATAAAACACTACATTACATGATCACTTGCGAGAGAACCCCAATGATTGTTCTCGACTTTAAATAATATGATAATGAAAACTGGGCCAATGTAAGGTTTGCCCAAAAGCTTCTCAAACCTCAGTCTTGGTTATACTGACTATGGGTTTTGTCATTTGATGCTTGAAGTGAGAGAAGAGAGAGAGAGGGAGAGGGAGAGGGAGAGGGAGAGACAGAGAGATCACTATCAGAAAGCTTCTATTGATGAACAAATGCAACAACACAAACCACAAATGTTAAAATCAAAAGCCTCAACCACGCAAGAAGAGGTTTGTGAAGGGGCGTTGCCTACGGAAAGATAATATGGAACGAAGGAAGAACGGCTGGGGTACTAAAATTTGGACCCTGAGCCATTTTCCCCAGTTTTACATACACAGACTCACCACCACAACAACAACAAGAACAAACCAACAAAACAACAAACTAATATTAATATCCCACACACAGATTTGGGAAGAAGAACAAACAAAGCATAAATAAACCGAACATTCACTGAAAACCGATTAAAAAAACCAAACTTTCCAAGGCTAGATTTGACCTGTTTTTGGCACGGCGATAATTTAAGCTCCGGCCTTTCTCATTGATCAGCGTTGAGCACATTTGAGATCCATTCTGATGTCACTGCTTGAATTTCTGATTCCTTTTGTGGAAGAAGAGATAGCGGAGTTACCGAAACCTGTCACACCAAAAGGGGTTGAGAATTAGAGTAGTTCGGGGAATGAACTACTTAAGACTCATTAGGGGAAAGAAAAAGATGGAGACCGAGTTCTGTATGCTGTAGAGGTTATTTTAAACAATGACGACATGAAGGAGATATTCTACTGCTGATGCCAACTTACAAATCCATCTTCAAGTGCCTTCAAATCCAAATCATCCTCCATATCTTCTTGTTCCTTAGCCAGAAACTGCATGAATAAATGTACAAGATTATCATAAACCATGAGAAAATCTTAATTATCGTCATATTGGAGACTCCAATACCAGAATAAATGAACTTAGACAGAACCTTGAACGGCCGACAAAATCAGCTAAAAAGTTTTCTTTTTTACCTCGAGTCGGAAGTACTTTTTCACACGGTTATCACCCTTCCCGGCAACCCCAACTGATTCAACCTCCACAATACTCTTCCTCTGTGTGGCCAAACGACGAGCCGCCCCCTGATATAGCCAGACAACTTAATCTTAATTTCTAATTTGCTAATCATACACATTCTGCAAAGTAACAACTTATTATAAACCCCACAAATGTGAGGCAGAAACCATCTGAATTAACTTACAGCGGCAGAAGCATCTCTGCTAAGCTGGGCGAGTTGAAGTCCTAAGCTTTGTTGGTTGGACATGAAATTCCCAGCACCCGGGTGGCGATGTGCTGAAACAGCTTGCCAAGTCGGATTGCGCCTCCACATGCTTTGTTTCGTTACTTTAAAACCCTGCTCAAATATGCATGGAAAGAAACTCAACTCGGCAAGGCAGCATAATGATCTCCTAATAGGCGACCTATGCAAATTAGAAAGCCTTGTACTGTTGAACATTGTTCTCTGTTCTTCTTTTCCTCTCACTGAAGCCTACCTAACACTTTCCATTGTTCCATAGGCAGGGGATCTTCAGATACATACTAGAATGAATTTCAAGTCTCAGATCAATGATAAACCTTTAGATACTTGCAATGGAGCTACAGAATTAGTGCGGCATATTACTTTGAATATAATAAAAGAAAGTGTGAACAAAAATGACAAGGCTAATCTGCCAAAACCATGTTTAGGCTAGAAAAGACGAAGACAACTGGACAACAAAACTTTTAGGGTCACAACCAGTGTTGACATAAAAGGGCATGAAATTAGATATCAGAGAAGACTAGACACCACATCATGTTTTCAAACAGTCCAACCATAAGATGAAGCACACAGACTCGTACTGCGAACATGACCAACCTAACAGCATCTAGTTCAACCTAAGGCCAAGGAGTTTTGATGTGAAGGTATAAGTTGACAGGGAAAACCCAGGAAGTAATTGTCTGTCAAACAGAGAAAACAACAATAAAACTAGCAAATACAAGACCATCATACTGCACTGAAGTGGTATCAAATCTTGAACTATTTCAACTTCCACAGAAGACAAAAGTTGAAGGTCTCACTTCAATTTCAACATAAGAGCAAGAAAAAGACAGTAAATGGCAACCTTATCTGCATATTGATATACCCAAGTCTACATTGGCATATTTTATTTCTCACAGCTATGTTGACAGCTAGAACTATCTATCAGAAGCAAGCCACAAAACTCAGGATACTTTTCTTCTCACAAGTATTCTTGCTAGAACACATACCTTGTTTGTTGCGGGAGATGTTGGAATCTCTATGTTCAGAGAGCAGTCTTTGGGGAAAATCCCCTTCTTGATGTCTCTGATAGTTGCATTGATCAGCGGTAAACAGACACCGACAGCATCCTTAAAGTCACTTTCTTGGCTTTCATCTTTCTTCCTATAATTAAAAAAAAATTAAGGCCAAGAATTACAAATATGTAATGATGAAGCAAAATATCATTCTCACAATATGCTCACCAATTCAACGATATTGAGATAGAGGGTACACCAGAAATCAAAGCCTCCCTAGCTCCAGCAACTACACCTGAATAGAACCTGAAGGATTCTCAGATCAGAAAAAAGAAATAGACTGCAAACTGATAGGATCAACTTGAGAAGCTAAGACAGAAATAACCAGATACGTCTTCAGACAATATCCGAAAAGGCAGACCCATCAACTAAACAACATTGAGGAGCCAAATGATGCCAGTGCGACATGAAATGCTTACATGTTATGCCCGCAGCTTGATCCCCGATTAATTCCACTAATCACCTGGAAAAACAAACATAAACAAAGTTGCAAGAAAAGACATACAAGAGTCCTGATCAATCTAATTTTGAGATAACACAAATGCTAACCAGTATTGGATTTGACCAGGAGAAGAGCGCTCCAGATAATGCTAAAGAGATGCAGTCCACAGGAGTCCCTGAGCCACAATAATGATTTCCAAGTCATTACTATCGAAGGCAACTCATAAAAAAACATACCACAAATCCTCGCAACGTTTTCACATTTGTGCCGGAAGGGAAGACATCTAATCACCAATGTGCCAAGTCACATTTATAATTTCCTGAATTAAGGCATGAAGCTGACGACAAAAACATGAAGCATGCGCAGAGTTTTCCCAGAACTAGAAAAAAGACTCCAACTTTTACGTTAAGCCTGTCCCAACAACTACATATCAGAAATTTTGCAATAACCATCATATATGAGCATACCTGAAACTTCAAAGGCTGTGGCACCTTCAATATGTGCAGAACTCACAGCAATGGTTTCTCCTGGAGTCATGGAATGACCAGAAGCTGATTTGTCCCTGCAAATTCCATTCCACAGGGCCTTCTGTCACCAAAAATTTCTGAATTTCGACAAAACAAATGTACCAAAACGAGGCATAAACATGTGACTGAACCAATCAAGACATCAAATTTAGCCGAATCCATGCGAAAATTGAAGGGATGTAAACAACCCAGATAGAAATCCCGATAAATAAGAAAGAGAAATCGCACGTTTGAGGAGCGCAAACATGGACACTGTAAAGCCCTTCCCGAACCAGAGCCTCGACGAGAGAGACGAGGCCAGGGGAATCAATCCCATCGCCGTTGGTGACTAAGACAATGGGTTTCGAGTCACCGATCTCCTCCTCGGCCGTCGCCGCAACGGGAGGCGTCTCGGCAGCGTCGGAGATAGACAAAGTCTCCGCAGCTGATCCATCGGCTTCTCCACCTTCCCCGTTGCCTCCTCGTCTCTTCAAGAGCACTTCCTGGAGATTCGAGACGAGACCCGCAGGCAATCCATTGTTCTTCACGGAGGTCGTGGTCATGGTAGACAAAAAAGGGAGAAAGTGAGAAAAGGAAGAAACGGTGACAATGAAGAGGATGGCGATGATGATTTCGTTGTGGGTCTGTTGGGAAGAATCGAAATCAAAACCCTAGGGAGATGGAGCAGATGAAATCATGAAAAAGTGGAGAAATTTTGACGAGAGAGAGAGAGAGCGCGTCTCACGGGGGGAGAGAGAGAGAGAGAGAGAGAGAGAGATGCTTTTATTGGTAGAGAGAGAAAGCTTGAGGGAGAGATTACTTGTGAACTGTAACAATTGCCGTTAGATTGAGAGAGAGGAACAGTGACGCGCCATTTTCTTCCTCAGAAAATTTCCCAGAAAAATCGGCAAAATATTTTATTTTCGTATTAATTTTAAAATTAACTGATTTGAAATTAAGAATAAAGACGAATGATGCTTTGAATATTTTGTATATATATACATGATTATCTGTGTGTTTCTTTACTTTATCCTATTAACATGTTTCTAGAAAGTAATCATGTTTGTATTTCATCGTAAACTATTATTAACTGCAGTAAACAAGTAATTAACGATAATATATTGTTAACAATTAAAAAAAATTGTTAGTACAATATTTTATAATTTTATAATTACAATTACATGATTAATAGTTATGAATTTTCTTGTCGTCCTCATCTATTAATTACTGCATTATACTGAATTTACTCTCCTGTCCCTTTGCTCTTCAACATTGTTTATGGCACATTACAGTTTTTAATGTATGATAATGTATAGTTCAAAAATTAATATATAAAAAAATTTAAATTCATCTTGCGATAAAATAGATTTTAAAATTCATATTTTAGTATTTTTTTTTATTTGGATTATGTTCGAATTTAACTTAAATTACATATTCCTAATACAATAGGTTTTAGCCTTTAGGCGATATATATATATATATAATTTCAGTAATCCATGTATCATTCCTATTCAACGTCATTATTTGGACAATGTGGTTAAATTATTTATTATGGGATTAATTATGTCTTCTGGTCCACAACTAATAATTATATAGTTCCCGGATGTCACCAGAAAAATTATTACATATGTATATATTTAGTATTATATAAAAATAATATTAACCGACAACGTTATACTGCCATGTCGAGTGAAAACTGCTAATTCTGGCAATGTTCCTCCGTATCTCCACGATTCAATAAATTTGTAAACCTAACATTTTTTAATTGGTTTAATTTTTTTATACTAAAATTACCTCATTGTATTAATTAGCATATAGGGAGAAATAAATTAAAATAAAAATCTTGGTTTAGTCTAATTCATCACTAATTATGTGCGCTAATCAAAGAAGTTGGTTTGGAGTTGTGGGCAAACTATATGTGACTACCTTAATCTATTTAAAACTAGATTAATTAAATGGTATATAAAATTAAAAAAAAAATTATATATTAGTTGGTCTAAAAAATAGATGAACGATTGGTAAGGTAATTTTTTTTTTACCAAAAATAAGCTCATCGTTTCAATATTTATAAACAAAATAATATAATTATTTCCACATTGCTAATGGTTAACAACGTAATTTTAGAATTTAACCACCACGAACGATTCTATAGATTTGGAGAGATAATAGTCAACGAAAGGATAGAAGAAGAGGAAAAATCATGATGATAATGGAGTTGTTTACGACGATTTTATATTATTATTATTATTGTTATTATGATTATTACTGTTATAATTATTATTATTATAACTTACAATGGTCCTTATTTTGTATAACCAAATGATGTGATTGTCACGTCGATGGGTTCTTGGGGTTGAACTCGACACGTCTGCCTGAAAATACTGATCTATCGCTCCATAATTTCGGCTAATATCTTATATTTATAATATATCAATTTGTACCTATTATACGGTATATCTTTGTAAATATATATATTATGTTATTATATCTAAACCTATGATAAATAAAAAATAAAAAAGAGTGTGAAACCCCTGCCAGTTATATGACAACAATGCTTATCTATGAAAAGATTATAGTAACTAGGATTATTAGATATTGACAAAGAACTTACCAAAAAAAAAAAAGATTTTTTGTTTTGTTTTTCAATGTAAACCCTAAAATGGGCATTTTATATTTAAATTGCATTTATCAAAATCAAAACGGAATTAAATTTGATTCTGATTAAATGTAATTGTTATTATTTTTTAGAATACTTTTTAATAGTATATTTTAATAAAAATTCTGATTTAATATATCAAAAGTAATAGATTATAATTAATATCAAACAACTATTTGATATTATTGTACAGATTAGCAAAATGATTCCACGCCTTATTTGAAAAATATATTTGTTATTTTCAATATTTTATAGTTTTGTATGAAACTGTTAATATACATAAACTAAACATTATATGGGATTCGATATTTACATGAGAAATTCATAAATTAAAATATATAATCTTAAATTGATTTAGTTGCTATATATACATATATATTTCTTATAAAACGCACCGAATCTTCTACGCTGTCATATTCATATAATTTTTTTCTGCTTTATCCATTCGCCGCCAGCATGTACAATTTGCCACAATATATTTAAATAAATAAAAAAAAAGAATAGTTCAAACTTCAAACTTTTTATCTTTTCTTTTCGTTTCTTTTTCACTTTTTCTGTCCTTTGCCTTTTATTTTATTTTATTTTGTTGGTTCGATTCTTATCCGGTTTTGCAACTTTAATACAATTTTAATTTTTGATATTTTCAAAATTCAAAACCAAGTACTATGAATGCATAAAAAAAATAGTTTTTTTCCCCACAGAGAATCCTAAAGTTAATGGTGGACCAAACCTAGGAGTGGCCCCGAGGCCCATTTCACGCAGAAACGGCCCAAACTGGGCCAATTCGGACATACGAATTAAATACATATATAACTATAAATAAATCCGATATAAAAATTAATTCCAACATAGAAACAAATCAAGCTTGAACCACGTCGAAATCCAATATAAAAAAAAATTCAAATTTAAAAATAATTTTTTGTCAAGATAAATCAAATACGAATATAACAAAATTTATTATATAAAACCGAATACTGATAATTTTTAAAACCGAAATAATCGAGCTTAAACGTAATCACACCGAACAGCGTCGATTTTATTTTTGAGTTTCACGTAATAAGGTTGAGGACCACCTAATTAAATGAAATTAAATTAAATGCTGCTTCAGTAATCAGTACTTCTTCATTAAGAAGGTTGACCTACGACTCCATTGATTCAGTACATACAATTAAATGGACCGACCCTCTTCGAAAAAAAATATAAATACATACATACAAAAGCACGTTGACTCTTTCCTTATGAAATCGAAAATGGTATTGACTTTGGTTATGGAGTATCGATTGGGTTATGACTCAACCTGGCCCTAGAAGCTCTGACTCCATCCAATTTTTTTTTCTGTCTTTTTTGTTTTTTGCTTTTTTTTTTTATATAACAAACTCGTGAATTCAATAGCATGTTATTAAAACATTATAATCGCAATACTTTCGCATTTTATTCGCGTACCCCATTATTTTTTATTCTTGTGTCGTCATAGACGACGGAGAAATGGAAATAAATTTAAATATTGATTTTTTATGATATATTAACATTAAAAATTCGGAGAACTACAACATTTGTGCTCCAAATATATGAAAGACCAGTCCATTCTGTTCTGAGTTTTTTTTAAAACATTTATTTTTTATATAAACTTTTAGTTTTCTCGGTTTATTTTTTTTTATTTGGTTAAAAATATAGATTTAGAATCAATTCGATTTTCATATCAAATTTGATTGGGAAGTATTTGGTACGAGCCAATCGAATCAAATGGAAATGGTCATCCCTAAATATTTCGTCTTCTCCCATAACAAATTCATGAACGAAAACTCAGCTTCAAATGGTCGGAACTCGGTAGCGCGTTCACGTTCACGTTCACGGGACTGAATCCGTCAAACCCCGATACTTTGGAACTCAATTAACGTCCGAAAAAAAAAGAAGCATTCAAAGTAACAGCTGTTTGAATTCAACAGAACTCTTGACTGCCATTTTGTAGTCCGACCAAAGCTTTGATTGGCTGCCCAGAATGTTTGTGGATTTATTAGGAAATGATTTTGTCTTAATACAATATTAAACCACAGCTTGATGAATCGAAACAAGACTCTTATTACATCATCACAAGATTCGCTCGATATTTTTTTTCGTTTATATTATCAACATATTTAAACATATAGAATTTACTTATAAATAAAATGTCATCTACTAGATATTATCTATAATAAATATGGCATCATATTTCTGTAATAAATCATCATGTCCCGATAAATTTCTTTCATTTAAAAATTCGGAGACAATCTAGAAGATATTCTAGAAATTAGAAAATTCATAGATCTTTCGCTAAGTCAAGTTTTCGCCACTCTCTCAATACAGTTTCCCAGAAAATTTAAATTGCATTTTTCAACGGTAATGGATTTTTTTTTATAATTCTCTTAGAAATATTTTGTGACGATCCTTCATAATTTATTTATTTTTTGATAAACAATGAAGGCCATCGTCTTACACGTAAATTTCTAAGGTTATACTAAAAAAATCTATATTGTTCAAATGTCGTCGCTCGTATTAAATATTTTATATTCTGAATAATTCTTATATCGAATACGGTATAGTTTGAGTCAAACTATACAGTAGGGGTGTAAAATGGGTTCTGGCCCGCGGGTTGGCTCGCGAGCCAACCCATATTCTTCTGAGTTGGGCTGAGAATAATTGAGCCCAGAAAAAAACGGGTCAAACGAGCCAGCCCATCACAGACCGGGCTCGTGGTGAGCCAGCCC
>NW_010965372.1:4425161-4440473 GCF_000463585.1 Tarenaya hassleriana | reverse complement strand
CTTTGATTTGTTGAATCTTGGTTTCGCGGGCTAAGGCGATCTGGGCTGGATTGGTATATTTTTTGCTCGTTAAAAAACGGGTTGGTATGGGCTGGGCTAAAATTTTCTCGGATCGGAACGAGCCGGGCCGGGCTGGGCCGGGCCGACCCGTTTTACACCCCTACCTGTTTGAGTAAACTCGTTTTCAGACAAAATTTAGATGGACTTATCCGAATACACGGAATATGTGATAGCTAATTAATCGGAAGACTTATATAAGTCAATTTTTTAAAATATATTACAATAAAAATTATACTTCAAAGCGATTTCGTTTTTACCAATATATCACAAAACATCAAATTGTTTAATAGGTTTCTTGTTAGTTATTAATTGTCAAAACGAATTTCAAGTTTAGTTTACTAGAAAATTTGAGAAATTTATTATTATTTTTAATAAATATTGAATATTCGTACTATTGTCTATGAATTAGTTTTGCATTTCGTTATGTTTTTATAAAAATGGAAAAGGTCTTTTTTTTAAAATAATTTTTTTACATCATTCATAGATTACACGAAAGTTAGCTATATTAATGAAGTTCTCTGCCCATTATAGAAACTTTGATATTTGATGGCGTTTTCCCAAAATTAAAACACTTTTAACTTCTTATAAATATCCACTTAAAGCTTCGTCTATAAACAAATTCGAATAGACCTATATTAACAAGTATCTATCTTCAAAATTTGATTTTCTTAAATCGATTTATGTCCCAAGAAAGCAATGGCATAACATTCCATGGACCACCAAGACTATATTTGTGTATAGTCGTCCATTATACCGATTTGGTTATTGTATTCGTTGACAAAGGATTAAGGATTATATTATTTGTAATAACAATAATAACTATCATTATTAAGTATGAGTTTATACTCTCTCTATATATATATATATATGTGTGTGTGTGAGTCAGCTTCCCTGTAGTTGTGGGGAAGAGTTTCTGACGCACGTGTTGGAAAAGTTCGTATATTCTGACCTCCTGCGTAAAATTCACTTCAATTTCCCTGCAAATTTGGTGAAACTTCTCCTACGGCTTCAACCTTATAAATAATGGATTCAAAGCCATTCATAAACTGTAACAAAGCAAATTGAATCCTCTTCTTCTTCTTCTTCAGAATCCATGCCCTCTTCTTCCTCATCCTCGTCATTGTCTTCTTCATCATCATCTTCTTCTTCTGCCATTCAGATAATCGATGTCTTTCTTAGTTTCAGAGGCCCGGACACACGGAGGAAGTTCATCAGCTTTCTCTACAGAGAATTGGATCGAAAGGGGATAAGAGCGTTCAAGGACGACACAGAGGTCGAGAGAGGGAGACTGATTTCCCCTGAGCTCATTCAAGCGATCAGAAGCTCGAAGTTCGCGGTCGTCGTCGTTTCAGAGAACTACGCAGCTTCTTCCTGGTGCCTTGAAGAGCTCGTCAAGATTCTCGAGTTTCAGAAAACCGGTTCTCTCACCGTCATACCCATCTTCTACGATATCGAGCCTTCGGATCTGAGGAGACGGAAAGGGAAAGTCGCCGAGCAGTTCCAGAAGCACGAGAGCAGAGAGGATCCGCAGAAGGTGGATTCATGGAAGAAGGCTGTCACTAAACTGGCTGACATCCGGGGCGAGTGCTCTTTGAAATGGTAATCTGCATCATAATCTTCGTATACTATGATTTTTTCAAACGATTTTCTCGAGAAAACAAAGGGTTATCGATGTTTCTTACAGCCAAAGAAAGGATCTGAAAAAGTCTTGATCTTGATCTTGACACCACAACGAGTTATTGTGTTGCAGGGATGATGACTCAAAGCTAGTCGATGGAATTACCGAAAGAATAGCGAAAGAGTTGTACCCTGCAGCATCAAGCATCAGCAGAAACCTGGTTGGATTCGAAGATCATATGAAAGCCTTGTATCAATTGCTGGATCTGAACTCGAATAAGGATACTCGCCTGATCGGGATTTGGTGCATGGGATGCAATGGCCGATCCACTCTTGCGAGGTGCCTCTACAAGGAAATCTCAAAACACTTCCAAACGCATTGCCTTCTCGAAAACGTCAAAGGGATTTGCTCTCAGCTTAGAAGCCCTTCACGTTTAAGGAAAGAGTTCATATCAAGACTCCATGGAGAAGAGGCTTCATTGATTAAGAGCATGAACATGGGCACTAACGCCATCAACGCTAGACTCAGAAACCAAAAGACTCTTCTCGTGGCCGACGACGTGGACAAGATCGAACAGATAGATTCCCTTGCTGAGGTCTTTAACTCGTTTGGTCCGGGAAGTAGAGTCATTATAACCACGCAAGACAAGCAATTGCTCGCTTCTTGCGGAGTAAATCTCGTTTACGAGGTTGAGCTCTTGCGGTGCTGCGAAGTTCGTCAGCTTTTCCGGCAAGTTGCCTTCAGAAGAAACGATATTCCCGTCGGTATGGAGCCATCTTCGTACTGGGCAATGAAACTGACACTGGCCATGAAATCATACGCCTCGTCGTTATGTTGCAGAGGTCAGCTTAGGGGAAGTGCAGAATCCCACTGTTGAATCCGGTCGATCAAGACAAGCTCTGTAAGATACTTAGAATAAGTCAGTAGGACAAAGCATATACTTAGAGTAGATGTATACAGAAATTAAAATGTATACCTTCGTTCTTTGCCTAAACTTAGGAACATTGATTCATTTGTGTTTAGTTCCTTACACCTAGGAACATTGTCTGTTCCAGATTCAGTTTGTTTCTGTATGCACTCGTAAACGATTCTTTGTCAAGGATATATACAAAGATTCATTTTTTTTTTTAAGAATGGGAAACAGATATGGTAGAGCCGTTGGGCAGAGAAATGTCAACAGGAGAGATAGGATGAAGTGCAGAAAATAAGCGTAAGTCACAACAGACGTGGCTACTACCACAACTGAGTCCATGTGAGAACTGCCGAGCCCCTTGAGCTGAGTGTGTGAAATTGCTCGAACAACAACGGAGCAAACAGAATTCGTGAGCCAAGTGCAAACAAGAGCGTTACAGCGCATCCACGAACCTGAATCTGGGTGCTCCTCAGACGGCTTAGGAACTGTGCCGTGTATAAACCCTAGTTTGTTTTTGGCTGTCAGCGCTTTGATGATCGATCGGGACCAGAGGGTGCGATTTTCTTCACCAGAGTTTTTCAGTAACGAGAGTGAGGCTGGAAGCGTCAGCCGCATGAAGAAATATTCGCAGATGGATCTGGATTGATAGAAACAGAAATCGTGGAACCTGAAGAAGAAAAATAAGGGATTCGCAAATGCATCTAGGTTGATAGAAGCAGAAATCGGGAACCTGGAGAAGAAATTTCAGGTGGGGTTTGATTCGCCATAGATGAAAGAACAAAACGATCTCAGGAAAAAGAAAGAATCAAAGGAAAAGATGGTCAAAGATGAATCAAGAAACAGTATCGGAAGGAAGAAGAAGAAGATGAAGATTTCTCTCGTGTATCCTCGTTCACTGTACAGACTCCATTTATATACAAAGGAATAAAAAAATATTAAAGTTAAATAAATAAATTCAGAAAATGAAACTAAAGATCCTAACAAACTCCTGTACAACGCTAATATGCAGATACACCAGTGAACCATATAAACCTGCACATGAAAAGCAGGACACCTACCAAAATATAATTTGATAAAATTCTCAACATGGGTATGAGAGATTTTCGATTTGTGAATAAAATTGGATGTTGTTATTGCAAGATTTGAAAGATTAGGTTTTTATGTTTCTGCATGCCCGAGAAATTCGTACATTGGGATCTAAATTCCCAAACTTTCATTCCAAAGGACAAAATGGCTCATAGTTTAAACCAAAAAAGAAATTAAAATGAATCAAGAAAACAAGAAGATTTTTTAAAACAAATCTCTGCCCTTGATCCGATTCGACGAATATTGCAATAGAAACCCTGAAAGTTCTGATCTTTTCGCTCTCCCTCTCTTCCTCATCGCGGAATTTGTCTTCACTCTTCATCATAGCTCTGTCTTGAAAACACAGAACACGGCAATGGGTACTCTCTCTCTCTCTTCCTCTGTTCCAGAAATTTATCGGATTTCTGTTTTTCCATCGATTCATCGCAGTTGCTGTTCCTTTTTTTTGTGATTTAGCCAATCATAGATCGTGCAGATCCGTTTAATTTGATAACAAAGTGATCACAGTCCTCTGTTCTATTTGTTGATTCTTTTTTTTTCTTTTCCCATGGTAAAGAATGTCCTTATCTGATCTATTTGTAGAAAGAAAAGGGAAAAAAATGGATTCTTGGAATGAAAATACACCCAAAGTCACGTCTTTACATGTTATGGTCGCCCAATTTCATCCGCGAGATTTATTTGACTCGATTGTTCATGTTAGTGTTGATTCTATGATAATGGCTACAGAGAATGTCGAGGGAAGCTGTTCTGTACAGCTTATGGACGGCGATGGCACCTTCAACGTTTCGGGTGTCGATCAGTTTATCAAGGATGTGAAGCTTGGAGAGTGTGGACTCTCATATGCAGTTGTCTCCATCATGGGTCCTCAAAGCAGTGGTAATGTATACATACATGTATATATATATGTGTGTGTGTATATATATTGGCCCTTATACGTTGTTATCTTTCATCTTCCGACAGGGAAGAGTACCTTACTGAACCATCTGTTCAAAACGAACTTCAGAGAAATGGATGCATTTAAGGGAAGGTTTGACACCGTCTTGTAATGTTTTCAAAGTTCAGTACTCTGCCATGAAAATTCACTGCAGAATGAATCAGAAGCTCTCTTCCACAGGTCGCAGACTACAAAAGGGATATGGCTTGCAGTATGTGCCGGAATCGATCCTTGCACACTTGTGATGGATTTAGAGGGCACTGATGGAAGAGAGCGTGGAGAGGTTAGTTAACTTTCATGGCCCCCTTTTTTTCGGTTTTGATGATACATTTATGGGTTTCCCCTTTTCTCCGAGGCTTGTATTTACCATCCTGGAATCTTTTTAGCATTTTGGGGATTTATCGTTTCACCGGTTGTACTTCTGTTGTTCAAATCAGGACGATACCGCCTTTGAGAAACAAAGTGCTCTTTTCGCGCTAGCTATCTCGGACGTTGTCTTGATCAACATGTAAGATTTTCTTCGTAGTAGAGATTATGATATCTGCTGATTTTCTCGTCTTGTTTCTTGATTCTTGATACTCTTACGTGTTTTAGGTGGTGTCACGATATCGGCCGTGAACAAGCTGCAAATAAACCTCTCCTGAAAACCGTCTTTCAGGTACTTAAAAACGCTACTTCTTCTTATGGGGAAAGTGTTGAACTTTATATATAGCTTGTTTTCATGACGACTTCGAATCTTGAAAGAGTTGCAACTGATAGTTCATTTCCGATATTCACTGACAGGTCATGATGAGATTGTTTCGTCCTCGTAAAACAACTATGATGTTTGTAATACGAGACAAAACACGGGTATGCTCTCTTGTTTCCTATCCAATCATACAATGTTTTTAACTCGTCCTGATTTTTATCGATATGATTTGACTGCAGACGCCATTGGAAAATTTAGAGCCCGTCTTAAGGGAAGACATTCAGAAGGTAAAGAGAAGTGATTTTAGCTAAGTGTATGCCAATTGACAAAGGCTGCTTACTCGACCTTTCCTCCATGTTTCCAGATATGGGATTCGGTTCCAAAGCCACAAGCACACATGGAAACTCCACTTAGTGACTTCTTCAATGTACGATATGAAACTGGAAGAACTTTTCTTTTGCTGTCATAAGGTGAGAATAGTTTCTTCGTTTCAGAAATTTCATTCTGGGTTTCGTCTTCGATGGGCAGGTCAAAGTTGCAGCTCTTTCCAGTTATGAGGAGAAGGAAGAGCAATTTAGAGAGCAGGTGTGTATGTTATGTATATGTAGCCAAGCTTGTAGACGGATTCTTGAAATGGGAACTATTAAAAAGTTTGTTCTTTCGAAACTTTTTTTTGCCTCCGGGACTTAGGTTGCTGGTCTGAGACAACAATTCATGCATTCCATTGCACCGGGTGGACTTGCTGGAGATCGAACGGAAGTGATTCCGGCTTCAGCTTTTGCATTTAGTGCAGAAGAAATCTGGAGAGTTATAAAAGAGAATAAGGACCTTGACCTTCCAGCCCACAAGGTAAACTATGGTTGTATGGTTCTGGCATTGGATCATGCAGTTTTGTGATGTCTCTATTTCAGGTCATGGTGGCGACTGTTCGGTGTGAAGAAATCGCGAATGAGAAGTTTTCACAATTCACGGCGAATGAGGTAACTTTTTTTGGCATTTTCTCATTCACATTGCTTACCATTATTCGAAGTGTTTTGCTGAATCTGTTAGTCACGAAACCTTTTTTGCTTCGCCTCAGGAGTGGCGCCAACTGGAAGAAGCCGTGCAGTCTGGTCCAGTTTCGGATTTTGGGAAGAGGCTCAGTTCCATTCTCGGGTCATGCTTTTCCGAGTAAGCTCCTTTAGTAAAAAAGTTTTCTCGGGGTCAAAATCGGATGAGATTTCTTTCCAAATCTTGTTCTCTTATGTATTTTGCCTTAGGTATGATGGTGAGGCTGCATTCTTCGATGAAGGTGTCAGAACTGCAAAGAGGCACCAGCTCGAAGAAAAGCTGCTTCAAGTAATAATATCCTTAGATCACTTGAGAATGTTGTGGAAGTCATATATCTATCTCTCCAATTCTCAATAGATATATACACACACACACATATGCAGAATACATATACATCATTTGTGTATATCTGATCTTTACTCTGAATATTGATATTAAGCTTTACTCATTTTATCATGTTTCAATTTTCAGCTCGTGCAACCGGCTTTTCAAAATATGTTGGGACATATAAGATGGGGAATGCTTGACAAGTTTAAGTCTTCTTTCGACATGGCTTTGAGCTTGGGAGAAGGGTTCTCTTCGTCTGCTGTTTCTTGGTCCAAATCCTGCATCGCCCAGTTCGATGAAGAGTGTGCAGGTATTCTCGAGTTTTCTCCATACCTTTGGTTTGCTTGTACCGAAGGTTTTGATATATATCAATCTGCTTAAAACTATGTAATATGATTTTAAAACTGAAGTTTTCGGGTTTATCAAATGTCTCGGGTTTTGATCAGACCATGTTTTTCACGGAGTGTATGCCAACGTTATCTGGTACAGATGCTGTCATCCAACAAGCGAATTGGGACACATCGAAAGTCCGAGAAAAGCTTGTCCGTGACATTGAGGCGCACATTTCCTCTGTCCGAACTGCTAAGCTGTCTGAACTTACCGGTCTATACGAGGTAAAAGAGAGCCGATATCATCGTTTTTATCAATTTTTTATGTATTCGGAGCTTTTCTTGATGGTTTCTGAGAATCAAGCTAGAATAAATCCTACTTTGTCTAGTTTTTAATGTTCGAAGGATGACATTCTTATATAATCATTCGAGAATTGTCATTGTACTTTCTTGATGTAAGAAACATAAAGCTAGAAACCTTCAGAAATGGAGTTTATACTGTTTGAACATCCGGTTTGCAGTCAAAACTCAACGAAGCATTGGTAGATCCGGTGGAAGCACTGCTGGAAGGAGCGAGCGATGAAACGTGGCCATCGATAAAGAAGCTTCTTCAGCGTGAAACTGAATCGGCAGTTTCTGGTCTTAGTGGTGGATTATCGGGCTTTGACATGGACGAAGAAGCTCGGGAAAAAATGCTGAAAAGCCTTCAGGATTATGCAAGAGGTGTGATTGAATCTAAGGCCAAGGAAGAAGCCGGTAGGGTTTTGATAAGAATGAAGGATAGGTAACAATCTCCTCACCCTGTAAATCTTCGCTACCGATTTAAAATTTCCCTGGCCCCTGATTTTGTCCGGTATTCAGGTTTGCTACAATTTTCAGCCATGATTCTGAATCAATGCCACGGGTTTGGACCGGAAAAGAAGATATCCGGGCGATCACAAAAGCTGCCCGATCTTCCGTACAATAGTTTCTGATAAAATATCATTCTCACACTGGCATTTTCATTACGTTCTTATACAGGCTTCAGAGTTCTGACCCTTCTATGCTTTTCGTGTTTTTTAGTCCTTGAAGCTGCTCGCTGTCATGGCTGTAACTCGTTTGGATAACGAACCTGACAACGTCGAGAAGATACTCACCGTTTCTCTGATGGATCCGAAGAAGCATGCAGCTTCTGACAAAGACAATGCAGCATCTGATCCACTGGCTTCAAGTACTTGGGAGCAGGTATCTTTGTTCCTTCCTCGGTTTAGAATTCAGACATTCTTGTTTATGTAATGAAGTGTCGAAAAGATGCTATTTTTTTCGCGATTTTCCGTTTAAAACACGCTTTCATATCTGCAGAACCAGTGTTTGATCCATTGGTATTGGTTGGATTCTTTCATTTTGCAGGTTCCTTCATCCAGAACGCTGATCACACCGGTCCAGTGTAAGTCGATATGGAGGCAGTTCAGGACCGAAACAGAGTATACCGTGACTCAAGCTATCTCGACACAGGCATGATTTCCTTACCACAAGAAAACAAAAATTACGTTCTTTCAGGTAGTCTTTCCGTATCTTTTTCGAACTTTGTTGGTTAATTTCAGGAGGCGAACAAGCGTGGTAACAACTGGCTACCGCCTCCATGGGCAATCGCTGCATTGCTTGTTCTCGGATTCAACGAGTTTATGGCTCTTCTAAGGTCTGGAACTCACTATTGTTTAACCTTCTTCGCCATCATATCGACGATTCTTACATGGTTTTCGTGTTCCTCGTATTCTGTTTCGCGCTTTGAACAGAAACCCTCTCTATGTCTTTGTCATCTTCGTCGGTTTCCTTCTTGTCCGAGCGCTTTGGACACAGCTCGATATCCCTGGCGAATTCCGAAACGGCGCTGTAAGTACACACAACGATATACATATCTTGAATCTTATGCTGGAAAATGTATTGTACCCACTACAGCATATTCATGGATCTTGAACGTGATTCAAGTTCAAGAACGATAACGATTGCTTTCTCGCGCATAAAAGAAGCTTTCTTGAAGTTGAGATACTGGGTTATTTTTTCCTTGCGCAGCTTCCTGGGATCATATCTTTGTCTGCAAAGTTTGTCCCGACGGTCATGAACCTTGTGAAGAACCTTGCGACGCAAGGCAACGCCAACGGAGGGGGCCGCCGTCCAAGCAATGGTTCGTGGCCGTCGACGACAAGTCACGATCCGAACATGGCTGCTTCAAGTGCTTCGACCGTGACCGGTTCTTCAGGAAATGCACCTTACAGCACCAGTTCATCAAAAGAGGAGTAGAGAGAGAGAGAGAGAGAGAAGAACTTTCTTTGCTTTTATACAATTGGTTCATGGGACCCTGCCTCTTCTTTGGCCCATTTCTTCATGGTGAACTTAGTAATATGCATTTCGATTTATGCGAACTTGTGGATCCAAGTGTTGGTTAACACATCTTTACCCAAAAAAAGTTTTGGTTAATACTTCATGATTTCATATCAATATACTGAAAATTATTTGTATAGAAAAAATACTTTGTTAAATATGAAAGAGAGAAAAAATACATAGTATATAATTTTTTCCCCAAACAAACACGCCAATTATTTAAAACCTTCATATAAATATGTGAATTTTAAAAATATTGTCGAGTTACTGTAAAAATATTAATATCATTGTTATTTCGATGAGAATATGGTAATCGAATACATATTTCTCTAATGACGTTTTTTGATTTCAATTGTTATTTGGATTCAATATCTTATATTTATTTTACAAAAAAGAGAGTAATGTATATGGGTTGTCACAATAAATAATTTTCATCAGAGTGGAACCACGGAAATGGCGACCCGTATGAATTACTGGTTTCATTAACTGCTGCGGTGCTGTGCCCTAAAATGCAAAAGTTCTGTCACATTCTTCCATTTATTTCCTCCTTCGGAATCCAACTCATAGATTGGTGTGTTACATATAAATTTTTTAGGGTATTTGTAAATATTTAATTTTGCACGTCACCCAAAAAAAATAAGAATTAAAAATAAATAACTCGAATAATATAGAAATTTAAGAGAATGCAGAAATATTAAATAAATATTGTAATTTTTTTTTATATGAATACAATAATTCTTTAAAACTATATATGAATTGTTATGTTTATATGGTCTTTAAATTTAATGGTTATGTATATTTCTATTGCGCAAACATTTCAAAAGAAATATAGAAAACATTGGGAAATCAATTTAATCCACAGCTATAACCGGACCGACATATATGATTCCTTTTATTAGACATTTCTTTTATTTAATTATCATTTTTTTTAAAATTCACACACACACTTATCGGTGCGGCGTTGTCCAAAAATAATTGTTAATAGTAAAAGGATGGATCATGTGAAGGAAGTAAATGAAAAAACAAATACGAAAACATGAATCATGTTTGCTTGTGAACCGTGACACTGTCCCAACCCCCATTCTCCCTAAATTTAATTGCCTTAAAAACTTAATAGTATTATTGATGTAAGATTTGACATGCATGATATGTGATTTAAATACCCATTTGCAGCCGACCAAAATTAATCATTATAACTAAAAGTTAAATTATTTAAATTAAAAAAAAGGTGAACAAAAGAGCTGTCACACTCACAGTCAGTGTGCCCATCTTTGGTTGTGAGGTAATAAATTCAATGTGGAGCTGCGAAATCAAATCCAACGGCCATGAGCTTCCCCACTCCAATGTGCCATTTAATGAGTTTTAATTACCGGTGCATAAAAATATTTTTTACAAAATCAAAACAATCAGATTTAAATAGAATAATAAAAAAAATTAAAATAGTGCAATTATTGGCGTTTCATATCTTTTTAAATCTTATTTTATTGAAATGGATTTACGTAATTATTTCTTTTGACTTTTGTTGACATTTATTACGTGTCCATGGATCAAATTAGTTAGGTAAGGGAACCGGCCTTTGATTCACGATATGATCAAAATGTATGGTTGTAACACTTTCTTATACTTTTTGATCAATTAATGCTGCCGGGCATCTCCTTATATGTCAATGGAATGGTTATATAAGATGTTAGTGTATACACCTTTCATTATTACAATTGAGATATTAGTATATAAAATATGAATTGTATGTTCGCCAAATTTTGAGATAAACAGTTTGAATAAATTCTAAATCTATTTTATTATTTTTTTCAATTTCGAGATAAACAATTACTAGTGTACACGTTTCAGTTGTTTGTGTTATTTATCAGTTACTAATTTGTAATTTAAATTTCTGTAACTTCTAATTAATGTCACTTATGTATTGAAACCTATATGTATTGGAAGTTTGCAAACGTTATTATAAGTATGAATAAATGTGGCTTTGAAGGGTTAATTAGTTTTCTCTAAAACATTTATTTATCTCTAAAAGTTATCAAACTTAAATTATACGATTTGCGACAAGCACAAAGGGAACTACTCCCTGAACCTAGGGCATGCATGGTCTGACCTTGTTAACATCTTGTTTTGCATGAAAAATCAGACGCATATGTAGTTAATCTATCAATCTAGATGTACGTATATGTATGTATGTATGTATGTATATACGTATGCGCGTATGTATGTATGTACGTTTATGTTTATATAGGGGAAAGCACACAAAACAAGACCAAAGGGAGAGAGCCACATAGGAAAAGTGAAGAGAGAATTTTTTAAAAAAAAAACAAGAAAGAGAGGCAGTGTGGTTTCCCGGTGGTTTAAGCTTTTAGTTCTGCAGCCTCTCTCCAATGGCTCTGAAGCTCTTTCTCTTTGCTCTTCTCCTCTCCCTCCCTCCTTCTCTCTCCTCTCCTCCCAAAGGTCTCTCTCTCTCTCTCTCTGTAGATCCATGGAAAGTTACTGTTTTTCTTGGTTTAGACCAAATGGGCACTGTGTTTTTTTCACTTACTCTTTGATTCTCAGTGCAATTCGAGAGATCTGGTTTCGGTTTTTGAAGAGTTTCTTCATGTTGGATAATTTCATGGGCAATTCTGTTTTTGTATCTCTCGTTTTACTTTAGTTACCTTTCACATTCCACGAGCCTTTTTTTACTGAAGCACGTAATTTTTCCCGATGAAAAATCCCTTCTCTGTATATTTTGACTTCGTGTTCTTGTTCCAAACCTAAGATTAATCTTCATTGTCGAAACTCTCTCTCTCTCTCTCTATAATATATATATATATATATATGTATAATATCAACCTCTTTGTACAGCAATTATTGCTACTACCAACCACCAATTCTCACGAACAAGATTAAGTAGTAATAGCAAATAATATTATGATAATAACATTGAGACAATTAGCATTAATGACAAGAATTAATGTCAAAAATGGATTGCAGGTAAGGGGGAGGAGCGTCGTTTCAACCCCTACAGGTACACATTCATCGAGAAAGCGAGCTCCTTCTCATCGCCGCCGTCCTCGTCGTTCGCATCCAACGGTCGAGATTCGTCCTACGACTACATCGTCATCGGCGGCGGCACCGCGGGTTGCCCTCTCGCCGCGACGCTGTCGCGGAACTTCAGCGTTTTGGTGCTGGAGAGAGGTGGCGTTCCGTTCTCAAACGCAAACGTGTCCTTCCTCGGGAACTTCCACATCGGTCTGGCCGACACGTCAGCATCCTCCGCGTCGCAGCCGTTCGTCTCCACCGACGGCGTTCTGAACACTCGTGCTAGGGTTTTGGGAGGCGGTTCTTGCATCAACGCAGGTTTCTACTCCAGAGCCGATGCAGGGTACGATCATATATATATACACATATAGTTGTTATAGTCCCATATAAAAACCAGTGGATATAATTTTTCTACAACAAAAAAAAACTCGAATCTAAAAAAAAATAATCGAATCAAAACCCCTAATGTCAACAAGCCAAATTTAAACCTTAACTTTTGGGTAAAGTTCCTATTTTTTTTTTACAATTAATTAAAAAGTTTGGATCTTTTTTTGTTCATTTCCGCTCACAAATTTATATTTACACATACAACCAAAAATACATTTTTTTTTCGGGAGGAATTTTCGAAGGGTGGAACAAACTTTCTGATTAGGGTTTATTACTAAAATTGCAGGTTCATAAAGCGACAAGGATGGAATCCAAAGCTAGTGAGAGAGTCGTACCCATGGGTTGAACGACAAGTGGTTCATAGGCCAAAGCTCACATTGTGGCAGAAAGCCCTAAGGGACGGTCTCTTGGAATCCGGAGTCAGACCCTTCAATGGCTTCACCTACGATCACATGTACGGCACCAAAATCGGAGGCACCATCTTCGACCGCTTCGGCCGCCGCCACACCGCCGCCGAGCTACTCTCTTACGCTAATCCTCAGAAGCTCCGGGTCTTGATCTATGCCACCGTCCAGAAGATCATCTTCGATACATCGGGTATAGATCTCATTTCTAGTTCTTGAAAATGGCTAAATCTGCACTTTTTTCGGTGAATTATGGGCAGATTAATAGGAAGAAATGCGTTTTTTCGATACCGTTGATTAACTTTCGAATATTTGGTGAATCAAAACAAGTAAATTTGCTTATAATGATTGAAATATAGAGGTTGATTTTCTGTTGCTTTCTATTCAAGAAAGTGTCTTCATCTTGTCACTGTTGTCTTCATCCTTTTGTTTCTCTGCTTCTGATTCTTGATCTAGACGAAAGTATTAGAACTATATGAAGGTTTCTGAAAATAGAATTTCGTATGAAAGATCTGAAAGGTTTGGTCATTCGATACAGGGAAAAGGCCTAGAGCAGCAGGAGTGGTATTCAAAGACGAGAACGGTAATCAACACCAGGTGCTTCTTAGGAACAAGCCTGGAAGCGAAGTGATCTTATCGAGCGGGGCGATTGGCTCGCCTCAGATGCTGATGTTGAGCGGAATCGGACCGAGAAATGAGCTCCAGAGGCTGAAGATTCCGGTGGTTCTTGTTAACGAGTTCGTCGGGCAAGGAATGGCTGATAATCCGATGAACACCATCGTTGTCCCTTCAATGGAGCCTGTAGAGAAGTCACTTATTCAGACTGTCGGAATTTCAAGGAAAGGTGTGTATATAGAAGCTAGTTCCGGCTTTGGACAGTCCGCTGAGAGCATTCACACTCATTATGGGATCATGTCGGCCGAGGTAATGACTTCAGAAACTGTAATTCCGATTAAGATTCATTAGTTTCTTCACGCCCAAGAAACCGATTCTTGTTTCTGCAGTTTTTCGATGTTAGCTTTCGGCATTTCTGCTCTTTGTTCTTCATTTTCGCAACTTTTGATACGGTTTTGAATTCTTGATTCAGATTTGAATCCTTTTCAATATCCCGAAAAAAAAAAAAGAAACTGTTGCTCAACCGGAGATTTTTGCTTTGACGATATGCAGAGCCAACAATTATTATCCACCGCTGTCCCTCCAAAGGAGAGAGCACCAGAGGCGATGCAAGGTCCTAACACGAGAAAGAAGAAGGCATTTCTTGAAGTATTCAATGGAGGGTTCTTCTTGGAAAAGCTCGCGCATCCGATTTCAACTGGGCATTTAAGCTTGGTCAACACAAACGTCGACGACAACCCTTCCGTCACCTTCAATTACTTCAGCAACCCTCTCGATGTCCAACGCTGCGTCGAAGGTGTCCGGCTGATCACGAAGGTCGTCACGTCCAAACGGTTCCTGAACTACACTCGGACAGAGAAGCTGAGTGTCGAGAAGCTGCTCAGCTTGAGCACAAAGGCAAACATCAATCTGATGCCGAAGCACTTGAACGATTCCACGTCCATCGCTCAGTTCTGCAAAGACACTGTAATCACAATCTGGCATTACCATGGCGGTTGTCATGTCGGGAAAGTTGTGAGCAATGACCGCACAGTTATTGGCGTTGACAGGCTCAGAGTCATAGACGGCTCGACGTTTAGCGAGTCGCCCGGAACAAACCCTCAGGCGACAGTCATGATGATGGGAAGGTATATATTATATACACACCCACATATAGAACCAATCAATATTACCGTCAAGAATCGGATATATGCTATAAAGATCGTATTTTGATACGTAAATGATGGATTTTTTTTCGATTTTTACAGATACATGGGAGTCAAGATTCTAAGGGAGAGACTCGGAAAGAATGCAGGCGTGTAACTTGTGGATCAAGAAACCCTTTCATGGCCGTGAAGCATAAGCCGCAGTAGGTTAAATTTGTACCCGAAGATTGCATTGGAGAAACCGCCCGTTTTTTCTGGTTATTTTGATATTCGATTCATTGTAGTTGTAGAATCAAATTTACTTTTGTTGTTGACTGATGATCTGTAACCCTTTTGGCGAATCGCTTGTTGCTTGTAGGGAGTCGACAGTT
>NW_010965372.1:4421072-4424984 GCF_000463585.1 Tarenaya hassleriana | reverse complement strand
GTAGGGAAATTTATTAAAAACTCCAAATTTAATCTTGTCCGAATTTCATTCCATGTCCCGTTCTTGCGTCAGATGCTTATCATATATGTTCTTGCATGTGGAATTCTCGTGTAACGTACCCAAAATAAAAATACAAACATAGGAAAATTAACGAAGAAAAAACAAAGTTTTGTTTCTCATTTGGAACAACAACATATATACAGTAGTGTTTCGTATCTTTCCCATTGTCACGGGATTGTTACGATTTCATCGAAAGTAACTTTGATGTACGGATTCGACACATAACATGTTTGCATCGCTCTTTTCTTCTCGGTGGATCTCGAGATTCGTATTGCTTGGGAACCGAGAAAATGGTGAATCTCGGACATCGGCTGAGAAGAATCTTCTGCAACTTGCAAATGCAAATCTCTTCTCTTGTTTGTAGTCGTACCGATCTTCTCTTCTCGTTTCAAATCAAGAACCTGTCCGTAGCTTTCGATAGAACCCGCATCCTGGCTGCTTCTTCTATCGGACAACCTTGTCAAAATTTTTGTAAGAAGATTCATAGGGAGATTTCCAGTCAGTTCGTTGAGATGGAAACCATTTGAAACTGGAATCTTTATAATAAATAAATAACTGTTATTAAATTAAAATATAAGATGTTGGTCTTACCTCAAGATTCTCTATCCAACCGGTCCGTCTTTGGACAATAGAATTTATCTATTTGTCCTTTGCCTTTCACAGCTGCATATATTCAAAACAAAATGCAAATTATTTTCCATTAAATTGTAAATTATACGAGTATTTGTATTATTATTCTAATAAAAGAAAAAAAATCCCACCTTAGGAGTTTCATTTGGTAAATTATTGAACCCACGAAATGGATATTATGTGTGCAAATGATCGCCATGCAGATAGGAGTCTTTTCTCTCCATTTTACAAAAGAAAATAAATACATTGGAATTTTGATTGGGAGATATGATACTACAAGTTTAACTTTCGGGTGTATTTATGCACAAAATAATGAAAGCATCTGTGTTTTTCAAAGATACGAAATTTAATGTGGTATCCTAATAAAGATTTCTTTTTGAGAAAAATATCAAATAATAATGGTATGGAATCAAACCTTATTAAGAAATAGTTTAATTATAACATATATGCATATAGTAAAGTAAGAAAAAAATGCACTTTAAAAAGAAGGTTTTTTATATTTTAAAAATATTTACTGAAAAAGGAGATTGGAATTTTGATTGGGAGATATGATACTAAAAAAGTTTACCTATAAGCATATTTGTACACAAACAAATAAAAACCTTTGTGATTTTCGAATATACGAATTTAATGAGAGATCACAATAAAGATTTTGTTTTCAAGGAAAGATATCAAATAATAATGGTAGGAATCAAAACATTTCAAGAAAAAGCTAAATTATAACATATGATTACTTCATGGATGAATAAGATTATTTTGGACAATTTTTCGGAAGAAGATATATATTGCAAAGGGTGAATGAAAAAGTAAGCTAGACAAATAAGTTTTTTTAATTATATTTTAAAATATTTGCTAAAAAATAAATTGGAATTTGATTGGGAGATAATATATATGATAGTATAAAAGATACCTTATAAATAATTTATACACAAACTAATGAAAATCATTGTGATTTTCAAATAGAAATCTTTGCTGTTTTCAATTCTCTTCTATTTGTAATTTTTGTGTTGGGCAGATCAGTTAAATATTTGTTAAAAGTAATTTATTATTATATAAACTATAATAAAGTTGAATACTTGGTCAAAATAAATTGAATAAAACGAATGATATATGATTGTAATCCAAAGCGAATTTTATTTAAAAACGACTGGATATTATTTTTTATAGAAATAATTAATCGAATTCAAAATTAACTATGAACATAAAAATAGAATTATTTTTAAAATATATATTATTAGTTTTTGAATCAAGTGAAAATCCAATATAAAAACGAATAAATATAATATTTTCGAAATAAATATCTTAAATTAAAGAATAATTAAACCGAGATATAAAATTCCTCCTTGTTGGAGAAAATAAAATGAAATTGTACTATGAATAATCAGGAAGACAATTTAGGTTCTTTAGGTTTCGGTTGGGTGAAAAGAACGTATGAACTAATTGATAATTCGTAAAGTGGCTACCAAGCTTTCTGATTTACTTATATTTGTTTAGTTACTGCGACCAGAAGGAAGTGTTATTTTTTTCATTATTAAAATAAATAAAATGGATGAATAATTTGAAATATCATTTCAAGTTCCAACAGCGAATATTTCTAATTTCAGTGATATTGTTTGCCACTGGATCGCCATATTATAATTGTATGTCACAAATATCTATCCGACAAAAAGAAATATTATAGTTTTTTTATGAAAGGGCGAAAAATATAAACTTGCATTTATATTTTTAAGAGATGTTATACCAAAAGGTTGTGTTTGATCAACATTATGATTTAAAATTAGATGGTTCAACCGATAAAAAAAAAATTATTTTTAATTAAAATTCAAATCTCTGTTTAGATAAGGATATTCACCTATATTTTTCTTCGATCTATTGAAAATTAAATGAAAAACCCAATGAATTGTCAAATTATAAAAAATTTGAATGTATGAGAGTCGATTTTGGTAAATATTCTCTAATCAATATAATATATTATTCAAATTTGAATTTGGATGTCGCTTGTTACTCCCCCGATTTAAAAAAAATTATAAAAAAAATGTTTGTGTATCCTATTTTGTGGTATGTATTTTTTTTAAAGAAAAGGTTGATCAATTATAAATTTGACTTGTCAAGAAAATAAAAAACAGAGGCAACCATTATTATGAATTTCAGAGAGCTTTGCTTATGTTCAAAGGAGAATAGGGTTGGTTGGTGCATGATTTCACGCCGCGGGGGAGCGCGTGAATCAACGCGCTAAATGTGCGCGTCGTCGTCCTGCGCATGCGTTGGGTGTAAGGTTCGCTGTCCCTCTCGGTCGGTCGGTGCGTGCGGTCGGACGTCCCCCGCACCCCCACTGGGCTTGGTAAAAAAAAAAAAAATCATATTTACGGTCATCGTTTTTAACTTTTTTATCCAGCGAGTAACTAAAAATATCCAAATATTTATAAGATATAAGTGTGGGATGCCCCAAGCTGTTCAAATTCGAACCTCTAAGATTCTAAAATCCAAATTATTAAAATGAAAATCTTAAAATTCTAGAACTCTAAAATTCAAATTGGTAAAATGAAAATCTAGAGTACGCGTGTCCAATCTTAATAGTCCAACCATTTTTTATCTTTGCATCAGTAATACATTGACTTCCAATGTCTACTTTTAATTGAAAAAAAACTATGTTTTATAAAATTTGAAAACCACTATACAATTATACGAGTCTCTAATTTGAACCTTTAGATAATTTTATACCGTGGCTGCCAAATTATTCTACGTAGATCGAATGTGAATAATTTTTCCATATATATCCAACACAAAATTGAAATGCATATTTTTTTTTTAACCCATTTGAATATTTAGCATTGAAATGAAATCTCCACATTTACCTTGGTTCCAGTTTGAAATATTTTATTACGCAAAAAAAAAAAAAAAAACTTCAACTTCACTTAAAAATCACCAACTATTCGAACAAAAAAAACTATATAATATATAACCATTTTAACCACAACTTATATTACTCCACAATCTCTCCCTCTCTCTCTCTCTCTCTCTCTCTCTCTGTCTCTCTCTCTCTCTCACACCACATCATGACGGACGACAGAGTATACCCTGCATCCAGACCTCCGACCACCGCCGCGAACCCAACATTTCCGGCGACGAAAGCTCAGCTCTATAACGCCAACCGTCCCGCCTACCGTCCTCCGCCGCCGGGACGTGGCCGCCGCCACAGCCGCGGCCGCGCCCGTGGTTTGC
>NW_010965372.1:4398944-4420876 GCF_000463585.1 Tarenaya hassleriana | reverse complement strand
CTCCTGCTTTCGTTGCTGCTGCTGGACGATCCTCGTCATCATCCTCCTCCTTCTCCTCGCCGCCGCCGCTGTTGCCGTCCTGTACCTCATCTACCGACCTCACCGGCCATCCTTCACCGTTTCCTCCCTCAAGATCTCATCCCTCAACTTCACCTCCTCCTCCACAACTCACCTCACCACCGCCATTTCCCTCGCCGTCGTCGCCAGAAACCCCAACAAGAACGTCGAATTCTTCTACGACGACACCTCCATCAACGTCGCCGCCACCTCCGGCGAAGATGACGTCACCATCGGACAGGGGAGTTTTCCGGCTTTCGTCCACGGCGACAAGAACACGACTCTGCTCAGGGTCTCTGTCGGGAGCCCGGCACAGGATCTTGACGAATTGTCGGCGAGTAAACTGAAGGGTGAGATCAAGAGCAAGAAAGGGTTGGAGATGAAGATTGTTCTCGATACGAAGGTGAGAGTGAAGATGGGTTCTTTGAAGACTCCGAAAACGCTGGTTAGGGTTACTTGCGATGGGATAAAGGCGACGGCTCCGACGGGGAAGACGGCCACGACGGCGACGACCTCCGGCGCCAAGTGTAAGGTCGATCTCAGGTTCAAGATTTGGAAAGTTACGTTTTAAGTGAAAAAAAAAATGGAACAAAATGGTCTTAAAATTTGTAATTCTTCTCTTCTTCTTTCGGTTCTTGATGTGACTTTTTGATCTTATTGTTGATTTGAAAAACAAATATACATTGTCTTTGGTTCATGTAAGATTTTGATTTGTTTATGTACATGGAAATACATATTTCTTTGTTCTCGTTGAGCATTATTTTGTTTTTAATTCTTGTGGTTAGTCCATTAGTATATACAAATAAATAAATAAAATTTGTTGATTTTTTTTATGTGTTATAAATTGAACCGATCTACTAAACTACCCATCTTGAATAAGTGTTTTGTCTTTAGATTCGAAACCATCATTCAAGCATATGAATCATTAGCACATTACAGTTAATGCAATATTGAATCGCATATGAATTTGTAATAATTAAAGAATCTTTTTTCATATTATAATTTGAAGTGATGGGTGATGCATGGGACCACCATTATGCAACTGCTTAGACTTAACCAAACTGTATTATTTGGTGGTGGTGAGTAATTAGCTGGCTTCTTTTGGATTACAACTGCGGTGTTGTCACCTTCCACGTACGATTTTAATAATTATTTTATTTTGTAGTAATGATACATTTATTGATTGATAATTAGGTTATTCTTGAGATACATATAAGTTTCTCACATATATGACACATACACATAAAATAGATTACCCTGTACGTAGTTTAATTAGTGTGTGTATATATATATATATCATATATCGGTTTAGTTGGATACAAAATTTGTGAATATACAATGTGAATAATTTAATATAAATTCCCAAAATGGATTTAATAATATGTGGGTTTGGTGCGATACCATACGCACGAGATCCCTATGGACGGATGGTGTCGATGAAGAAATCTTTCTATCCGCCTCTAAATTTTATCTTTTTTTCTTCCTTTCGTGGCAATTCTTTACGTTTATTTTGTGATGAAGATGAAGTTTGATTAATAATGTTATATAATAATAGGATATTTTGGTATTTTGGAGCCAAATTTCAGATGTAACTGAGAGTTTAAAGATATGGTACCAATTTACTTCAATAGTTAGAATAATCACTTAATTTAAGTAACGATTATTTTTTTATTCTAAGTTAATATATAGGATTGGAAACTCATTAAAATAGAATGTTATTAAGCTATCACGTATTATTTGGACTGTATTAAAAAAAAGTACAATCGATGGGTGGTTGAATCTATTCTTGTTAGAATTAAAGCTCAATTTTTATCATATTAATTTGATACTTTTGTTAAAAGCTTTTTCTTAATAAAAAAATATATATTGTGATGGATTTTGTACTCATAAAGTAACACTCGTTGTTGTAGTGTATTTTTAGAAACGGTCCACGGTACAATATTAAGTTGCATATTATATCGAAGCATTGTAGAATAAAACCTTCTAGATTGCATACTCGAATAACTTTATTTACACATTTAAACTATTGACTTTTTCAGTCAAGAAAATATAATGCGAAGGCTCAACATGTGACCCACATGTCACTACGTGGGCCCTAATTTAAATCCCATGTAACTTTGGCCCAGTGGATTTAGGTCTTCAATGAAGCTTTAAAAACTATTGGGTTGGGTTGCAGGGCTTTTTATTTTTGTTTTTAAAAATAATAATAAAAATAATAGATTCTAAGAGTTTTTTTTTGTTGTTGTCAAAATTAACTAAAAAACTATTTTTTTTTAGATTTAAGAGAAAGATAAATAAAATAAATCGTGTTTTCAATTCATAGGTCAGATTTTTGAGGATTTGATATATGTCACGTTTTCACTCGGAGTCTTGAAATAGAATGATTGTAGTTATTTTAAAATGAAAATAATCGAATCTGAAAATAATCGAACCAATCCCGAATTGAAATCCAAAATCACCACTTTTTTTTTTTTATACATACTATCTTAGTTTTAAAGATTCGAATTTGGATAAGAAATATTTTATAGATTTAACTTTGAATTCAGATATCCTAAAAATTGCGAATATTGTAAACCTATAAATTTCATAATTTAGCTTTTCAAATGCGACCGTAAATTAGGGTATCCATTTAGATTCTACCATTCAAAACTGAATCAGTCATTTTCAGGGAATTCGACAGTTCATTGAAATGAACAATAAGTGTGAACTAATCACATTTATGAGTCCATTAGACTTTGACGTTCACGAGCATTGACTTCCCTCGTCTTCTTTTTTTTTTTTTTGTATCTGGAAAGTTCATTTTATAATCATATAGTATACGAAATATATTTGTATTTCCCAAACTTCAATTGTAGGGAACTGAAAGAAATTGTTTGTAGGAACAAAAAAAAATCCTACAATATTGAGTAATTAATCGTTGAGATTTGATTTTCTTATC
The DNA here is from genome assembly GCF_000463585.1 of Tarenaya hassleriana. Taxonomy (NCBI): domain Eukaryota; kingdom Viridiplantae; phylum Streptophyta; class Magnoliopsida; order Brassicales; family Cleomaceae; genus Tarenaya; species Tarenaya hassleriana. The sequence goes on along the minus strand of NW_010965372.1, from coordinate 4,417,881 downwards.
TTATTTTTTAATTAAGAAAAAGTTCAAATTTATCGTTTCTTTTTTGTTCATCACTGCTAAAGATTTGACGAAGACATGATGTGACAAAAAATTTATATTGCTAGATAATTTTTTTAAAAAAAAAATACATAAAATCTTATCCTAGGTCGAATTTCTCAAAATTTTTAAAAAATGGAAAAAATACAAACGATTAATATAATTGGCCACCACATAATCTTAAAAAATATCAGTTATCCAATAGAGGAGAGTCGTAAAGGTTTTGAGCCTAATCGGTAGAACATAATTTGTCACGTTCTTTTTATGATTTTTTTTATAACAAAAAACTAAACGACGAATTAAGACGTCCATGTCAAAAAAAAATAAAATAAAAATAAAAACACGTAAATCCTTGGTCCAACTTTCTCGGCAAATCAATGCATGCAACGTAAGGACATTGTTTTAACCCAATCCATATGTCACTTGCTTATTATTATTGTTATTGTTATTATTAGTATTATTATTATTAACAATGACGTTACGTTCCTTTCATGAGTCGAATCTCGTGACTAAGGATTCATACGGTGTACCACACGTTTCGGCGATATGGACTATGAATTACATCGTACCACAATAAATAAAGACGTCTATTTTTAATATTTAATTTAATCAGAAGATATTATTCACATGGTCAAAAATACATTCTCAGTAAATATGCACAAACAGTTACCCCTTCTAATCCAAGATATGAATGATTCATATACAAAATCTAAATAATTAGGCGATTACCAAAAAAAAAAAATCTAAATAATGAGGTCGGCCACGATTGTCATCTACATCCAGTTTGCAGATTTCGGTTGCGATTTCTACTTCAAGAAAATTGCAGATTAAACATGTAATATATAACTCGAGAAATTTCAAAAATATCGATATATTCTCTTCCTTTTATTTTATTTGGCGCCATGCACATATATCTTTAGCGGCATAGCAAAGTAGGGTTTATTGGATCACACGTGACGTGGAGAACAAGAAACCGAAGACAAAAGAGAGCCGATCGATATCAGATGGAGATGCTGTAAGGGACACCTTTTCCCGTAACTCCAGGATCAGAGGTTGGCTTCAAGAGCTCATACTTGACAACACCTGCTCCAGCCCTGTTCTTCAGATTCAGATTCACGTTCCTTTCATCGATCACTCCCTCCAGATACTGCAATCTCCCTTTGAATCTCTCGAACGCCGCGTAGATCACCGGCTCCTCTTCCCAAGCCGGCTCTACGATCTCTCCGATGTACTCCTCGTCCGGCGAATGGCTCGACAGAAGATCCAGAGTGACCATCACTTGAGTGGCTTGCTTCTGCGAAGGGTACGTTTTCAGAAGCAGTTTCTCTGGATCTTCTATGAACTCCTTGAACTCTTCTTCTGTCGGCTCCTCTGTCGGAATCTTTCTCCTTGCCGTCGTCGGTCTGTTCGGGAAATACCCTCCGTATCCGTACTGTCCGAAGTTCACAGCCGCGTGGTGGCCAGAACCCACCCATGCGATCGTTGTCACGACGTTGATCAAGTCGTCTTGTGTCTTTAGGACAGGCCACCACGGCTCATCCTTCTTGTCCCCATGCCCTACTTCTCTTACTTCACTCCACCATCCTTGGAGCTCTTCGTCTGACTGAATCGTGGCCGCGTCCGGATAGTAATGGTTCACATACTCTGTCACCCATTCCTTTATCGCGTCCCACAGGATTAGACCGTCGTTTGCGAAAGGGTAATCTTGTATCGCTAGGCGCAGCCCGTGTTCCGCGGTTTCATCCTCAACAGCCAGCCCCCTTCGACAAGGAACTCGACAGTTTCAGTTATATATGAGAACTATAGATAAAACTAGAAAACCGTAACTACGAGTTTTTTGTACCTTCTGATGAGGTCTCCAGGTAAGCTCTCCATGTCAAATCTCCATAGCTTACCGTAAACAATCGAGCTAATCTCCATGGAATACTTTCCGGGCCAAAACGATGTCTCGATGATTCCATTGGCATTGATGAGGCTTTGACGCGCACGAGCGTTGATTTCCATCGTGTATCGGAAGTGAGGGCACAAAAGCCGGTAGATTGGATGCATAGCACTTAGCTTCCTGTTCGCCGCTATAATGTAAGGCTCCATACAACAGTGAGTTCTAAGCCTGCAATTTTCCCCGAAACGGATCAGCTGCATTAGGTTAAACCAGAAATTGTATATCTAATCAACCATTTTTTTTTTGTAATGAGGGATATTGATTGATTCAGTACCAATGGACAATGAGCTGGTGATAACCGGCATCGTGGGCGCAGACATGAGCCTTAGCCAGTCTCCATAGCCAGCACGAGGTGGCATCGTATCCCGGGGTGAACACTTGCTTCCACTGTGGCCTATTGACATCTTTGGGGCGGGTCAGCTCGATGGCGATGGGCCTTAAAGTGCTGTCGTCGTTGAGGAAGAACAATGTACGAGAACCGTATAGGGTCGTGCCCTCGATTTGCCTCACTTGGTGGACAAATGGCAAGAACAGATCATGATAATCCAATATGAACAGCCTGTTGTTCTCCAGAGCCTGCAAATTATACATTATCATTCAAAGAAATTAACGTTTTTCGAGGATCATATTCATCTTGTACAAAGTCATGTATCATCTTTACCTCTTGAAATGTCATGAATCCTTTGATTTCTTTCTCCACAAGTTCTGAGGTGATCAACGATTCGGGTGGACCATACTCCTCGGGGTCTAGTTTGCTCGTCAATGGCCACTCCTGCAAGAACGGAGCGAGAGGTTCGATATCTTACTTGCAACGGAAGAAACGAAACCGAGCACTGGGGTTTGCGGGCATATATCTATATATGTGTATATCTCACTTTCACTAGCTGTATGCAGTAAGGATTAAGCCCTGCAAGTGTTTGGCGGGCGAATTCTTCGTCTCTGATCCATGAAAACCTATCCCCTGTGACAAGTTTTCCGATGATTTAACACAGACTTAACTCACTGATCAATAAAATTTAGTTACAGGAAGCATATTAAGGTAGGAGGAGGAGGTACTATCAACGAGAACAGGGGCGGTGAACTGAAGAACATCATCGGTAGCTTCAGCGACAACTTTGATAAGGTTTGGAATGAAAGAGAGAAGGCCTTCGTTCTTCGGGAGCTCGATTCCTTCGTCGAAAAGATCGTCTATGGCCTTGAAATGAGGGAACTCCATGTCAGGATCGACCAGAGCTGATTCGATCTGGGGGAAAATCGAAGGAAGAACCGCCAAGACTGCGTTTCCGGCGAAGGCAGCCTCCTTAACGGGACGGAACTCCTCATCCCTCGGGACATAGAAACTCCCGTAACGTTTTTCCGTGTTTCGGTCAGATTCACAGCGTTTTCGGCCTGTCTTGCAACGCCTCGGGTAAGGCAGAAACTGGTTGCCTCCCAAGACAGGACGTTCATTGTCAGGCTTCTCGTCGGGGTCCCCGAGGTCATTGTATACGTCGTAATCGTATATACGCTCAAACACCTTGAACTCGCCTTCTTCTTGACGGTTAACGCCCTGCAGATTCTCGAGCTCGGATTTTCGAAGGTTTTTGAGAGGCTCGGGAGTTTGTGAAGGCAAGTAAGACTTGTTAGAGAAGAAGACTCTCTTAGTCGGGTCGTCGAACTTGGAGCAGACCCATGAGTTGCAGGTGAAAGTAACCGGACCAGTCGGCAATTCAAGAACCACTTCTCTCAAGAAGATCTCTCTGCGGTGTTGGTTTTGGACAAGAATGGCTCCAACTGGTCCGAAATCTTCAGGAAAGTCGAACACGCATTCATACTTCTCTTCTCTCAGCTCAGACCATACTCGCTGCGCGTAGTCTTTCACATTCTCTTTCGCAAACCCGGTTCCTTGTCATCCAAGTAAACGTTTACGTGAGTTAAACCGCACCACACCATGCCCTACCATGGACATGCATAGCTAACATCATAGTACACATGCTCAATGGATTCTTACCAGGTTCTGTCTCAGAGCTAACGAGTTCCACGAGAAGAGATCTTCCCCGGAGATCTGTGATGTCATCGATCGATCTTGATAAGCTAAAGCCCTCGAGGAGCCCTTCTTTCGCTGTAATGAATCCTTTAACTTTGACGGTTTTTCCGGTTGTTTTCTCTTTCTCTTTCCTAGCATTAGACCCGGGCGACGAGCTGGCCCTTATCCCCCGAAACCCGAGGTTCCGCTGCCGTCCAAATGCAACGGGAACGTTGTGGTTGCGGTTAAGGAGGATTGAAGGTCGGTGGAGGAGGAAGGAGAGACTCCTCGAAGAGTCCAAGACATGAAGACTAGACTCTCTGCTCAACATTATGTGTAAGTGTATTCTCACTTATCGATCCTTGATGGAAGTCTCTTCTGGACTATGCTCATTTCCCCTCGCAACTTCATCTACTTATAGAGGTTCGATTATTACTTTTCCTTGAGCAAAGAATCTTCCAGCTCCTGTCTTGTCCGAGGAAGATAACAAATACCTTCATGTCAGAAAGTGACGAGGTTAAAAACAAAAACGTCCCCACAGATTTTGGATTATAAGGAAAAAAAAAACTCACGTTTTTTGTATTTCTTCCACCGATGCTTATAATATGGTAAGAGAGAAGACGAATGCAACCCTAATTGACAGATACGTGCATGGCATGGAAGAAGGGGGGGACGTGTGGACGTGGTCCTAGTTGTTTTTTCCTCTGAATTTTAAACGTTCATGTGGGGGACCTCTCTCATTGATTTCACATCACAAGTGGGTTGTGTTCATTTCTGTATCATATCTCCATGAAAATTCTAATTTAGGACAGTGGAGCAATAATATAACTTAAGTCACTTAGCCGCCCACTACTAGACGATGATTCAAATAATCAATAACCCTCCGACAAATCTGTTAGCTCTATTTTCATTCACAATTGTCTGTCTCCATAAAAAAATCTTCATCAATCCCCCCTCGTGCTTGGAGATTTTCACCACGTTTAGAAATGTAAGAGAAAATGATGTTTAGCTTTAGATCTTGCTGCGTAGTTTCATCAGAAGATGTTGCTGTTGTGGTTTTGCTTTGTCGGTGACAAATATATATATATATATATATATATATATATATATATACACATCCAATGTGATAACTGAGACATCAATCACGTCTAATACATGCATGAGCATCATCAATGGAATGGAACTAAGATTAAATACGCATAATATGTTGGCTCTAACCATGAATTGGTACATAATGTGGAAACACGAGATTGACAGTGAGGAAAATCAGAGTTCGAACAATCAGGACATGAGAGGGAGGAAACTATAAGGATAAAAAGTAAAACCTGCCTTGTGAGGATATCAAGTCTCTTCCTTTGTCCGACCTGAACAGGACTAAGGTTACAGCTGATGCACGTTTCGGGAATCCGAACCGCAAGTGAAGTCGGACTGATCAACGGTTTGCACCATAAGCTCGGGATGGGGAGATTCCAACTCGAAAATTACCTGCGTAAGAGTTTTCGAAAGATAATTGAGTTCAAACATCAGTGTGGTCTAAACCAATTAAACAAGGGCAGACTTTTAACACGCGATTTCCAACAGTAATTGGACGAGGGAAAGACAAGCACCGAAGAATTCCGTTGCATACCACGGAATTTCGGCCAGGTTTAAGGATTGGAGCAGGAACGTAGAGGTTGCACTGTGGTCCAAATGACTGCAAAAATAGCCATGTGACAAACAAAGCAAACAAACAAAAAATTCGTACGTTAGATGAGCTAGCAGCTCATTGAGGACCCGAAGAGAGAGAGGAGGATACAACAGAAATTTACCGGCCAGTATCTTCCAATGTTGAATTCATTGACAAAAGCAACTCCTTTGCCCCAACCGTTGAATGATAGGTATGCGTCTTCTTCGACTTCTTCGCTTATATTATCGATAACAAACTGGCCAGTAAATACAGTCGGTTCCTTCTGATCATCTAACAACAGCCGACAAAGAAGCTGTTAATTCATTCGGATAAACATTGTTTTTTAAAGTTTCCATAGTATTTGCAGAAAATCCAACAGCTTACCAGAGGTAACCTCGAATTTCTCGTAACTCGTTCTGGTAAAACGGGTCTTAAAACTTAGCTTCGGAACTTCATTCAGATTGTGAAAAGGAATTGGTATCATCTTCCATCCATGAAGAGTTTTACCATCTAGATAAACAGAAGACAAAATACCCTGAACAAGAGAAACAACAAAGAAAACAGAACCCCTTTACCTGGAAACTTGTTAAACTGAAACATCATGTCAACTTCAACATCTTAAGATTTACGGATCTTTTCGAGAGTCGATGAGAGCAAAATGTATAAGCTAATGCAATCTGAAAGATGATCTTTTCCAGGGAGGTGAAAATGATAAGGGTAAAATGCCTCCGAAACGAATCTTACCTTCTCATCAAAGATATACGGTCCATAATTTACACGACCCATGTTTTCAACCTACAAGAAATAGACAAATTATTAATTACAGCTGGTGAAAAGTATACAAGTACAACCCGAAAAAATCTCACCAGGCTTATCAAAAGGAGTATGAGCTGGAACCCTTTCATAAACTTCATGAATGTTTGGATGTTTACAGAAATAGAGATAGACAGACAACGTGCCACTACGACCTCACAATTATCAATACAGAAACAGAGACCGGAGATAAAATACAGAATATCCATGTGGGTTCAAACAAGGAGTGGATTCTCTTACCAAAATGAACAAGCCAGTCTTAGAAGCACACTTAATTGTAGGAAGGAAAACAGGTTGGTTGTTCTGTCTCTCAATTGTACCGGTGAATCTCAGTCCTCCATTGTAATTTTCAGAAAGGCATGATATAAACACTTGAGCTCTGTCATGCACCTGCGTTTCTTCACGTTACAAGATTCTCAACTATGAAATTAGAATATATGATATGGTATGATATGTAACTCCTCTCTTTTGTGATTATAACTTAGAAATAGGATATGATATTGAATACAAATTAGTACAGATCAAAAGAGAAGGCGAGTTATACCTTAGGGATCCGTAGTATATTTCCATCCTTCTTTGTGATGTATGAAGATTCATACAGAAGAAACCCAAACATCTGGCAGAAGGCAGACAAATGAAGGATCAGTTTGTGAAACAGTACAACTCCGTACCTGAAGCTAAAGGCACACGAAAAATCTGGAGGCAGTAAAAGAAAGAGGTTTGGTTGTGAAATGATCAATTTTTAGTAATAACGATTCAATGAAGTAGGAAACAAAAAAGCATAGATTAGACAAAAACCGAAATGCCATCAAAGTTCCAAAACAGCAAATTGTTTTATAATAATAGAGGATGAGAATTTGCATTAAGAACGGTGATATCGAGAAACTATTTGCTGAGACCCTGGATAATGGGGAAACTCTCAAACTAATTCCATCAAGTTAATATAGAAAGTTTTGAACATACCTGGCCAGCAGACTCCATAGACATTGGATTAGAAGAATTAATCACATCTGAAGGATCTGTAGTATTAGCTAAATCAAATAGAGACATTGTCCTCCGCAACTGGATCGGTCCATAGGCTTTTCTTTTACAGTTGAGCTTTTTGGAGTGGGGTGCTTCATTGTACTTCTTTATTACCCTCTGGAGAGCTGCACATGGAACAACGTTTATAAAGCTGGACATTGTTGTCGCGTGTGAAGATATCATATTACAGACGTGGGGAAAGTTCAATTTTAATTCTGATTTTTTATATCCCTCCTTTTTTGTTCAAATCAGTTACCTTGCTAAACGATCAGCACATAATCAAAGTGTCGATGTGAGGTACACCACCATATGAGCGATAAATGTGAAAAAATGAAACCAAAATCAGAAGAAGCAATAGTAAGATCATACCCTGGAATTTTCGGTTATCTATGTCACCAGCTTCCTTAATGGGAGCATCCTGTAACGAGATGAATCTTTATTAGTTTGAAATATGTTCAAAAGTCTTTTACTAAGTTGATGTAGTCCATACATAGTCATAGGATGTCAGATCTGGTTTGTAGTCAGATTCTCCAGAATCGGTATTTGCTCCACTGTAAAAGCCAAAGTTTGTTCCTCCATGCACCATCTGAGAATCATACAGACAAGAATCACTTAGCTTCATACACACCGCCTCATAGCTGGGAAAGGATTCCAACTTGGAAACAGCCGATAAATAAGGAATGTAAGTATATACATAAAGAACAGCAGAACCGTTTCGTGACAATATTTTTTCGAGGGCAGCTGCTGTAAAATCAGCATCAGTTTTTGCAATCTTCTCTCCCCAGTGTGTAAGCCAGCCAGTATAGAATTCTCTGAAACGACATAGACGATGACTTCTAACTGGAAAATTTATAATCCAGAAAATAAAATGGGAGATACTTGCGAGGAAAGTGGAGGTGATCTTCCGGGAGCGTTAAACTTCTTTTGCAGTTCAAAAATAGGCCAAGGTGCATCGCCAGTAGAGAAGTCAACAGCTATCAGAAGGAAGAATTTATTCATCATGACTGATATTCAATAAACCAAAATTTCGGTTCAGTGTGATTAAAGGATTCGGAGAAAGCATATACTAGTCTGTACACATACTCAACAGATGTTGGAAGATCAATCAATGAAGCAGACTATTGTCTGCATATTGCTCAAATACACTGGTGGAGAAGTATATGTAATAATGTTTGAAAGACCAATGAAGTCAATGTTTACCTGAATAGACGTTGTCTAGGGGGATGGTTCCTTTCTCGAGAGTTTCTTTGGTGCCTCCATCTGTGGTATATCTGATATCATGAGAAAACAAGTGTTAGAATGCTTGATTAAGACTGGAATAGTTCAGCAGAAAACACAAGTTCATGGTTTCAATTTGGAGAAAAGTATACAAGATGCTGATATATGCTAAGAGATAGAGAAATACTGGAAGTCTGGAATGATGCAGAGAGCTCAGAGTAAAAAGCACGAGAGCAAGCCCAAGAAATTTTATAATTCATACGATGAATTAGCGGTCTTACCCAAGCAAAAAAATGGAAAGTAGGAGGGACAATGCTTGCTGGAGATTTGAAAGCACGAAAATGTACAAGTTGGCTTTTTTATTAGACAAACAAACGAGAGGAAAGCTGAAAGACTTTAACACGGAAGTAAGAATTGTGGTCATATTGTTGAAGATGTAGAAAATCTTACATAATTATGTCATCTCCAAGGTGTCCTCTAGCCAGAGCAAGTAAACTATGAAGATAAGCTTTGTCACTCCCATATGAGCCATATTCATTTTCAATCTGCATAAACTAGACTTAAATCTGTAAAAAGAAAACACAACTGAGAGATAACCCAGATTTTGGATTTTGACTTCACATTTTCTGTTCATCTTTAGCGTTCTTGGACTTCATGGAAAGCTTTTCACAATAATGTCATATTACCGAGCCAAGTTCTTTCAAAATTAAATTAGAGTTCCTCACCACTAGCAGTAGCAGCTGAATCATTCTACCAAATGTACTTGTCCACAACACTGGAATAACCAATCAGTATACATGATTTACGATAATGAAAGAGAACACATCTTGTTTCACGAACCTGAACCATTATAACAGGACCCCCATTGTGGTAAAGCAGAGGAACTACCTTTGGGAGCAGAACAGCCCACCATCTTTCAACCTGTCAAATTTTTATTTTATGGGCAAGCCCAAAAACAAAAATGAGCCATAACAAAAGATCTCAGAAAACTGGGGAGGATTAAAAACTATGGTGGCGAGAAATACATGCCCAGAGAACAAAGTTCATAATGTGCGGAAAACATATGCATATTTGACCAGCATATAAGGAAAAACCAGAAATTAACTTAATATACACGCCTGTTGTATAGTGTATATATATCAATACGAACTTTGAAAAAGGTATCTTAATTCCACTCATTCTCCATTCAAACCACTGGGTCCTCCATTTTAAGTTGCCCCAAGAGAATTGATGTGAGGAAGCTCCAACCCTCACGATTAATTGCCAGCAACAATTATTTATAGAGATAGCAGTAATAAGAATAAGACCAGATTTAACATGGCATGCTGATCAATTGCAACTACGATTATATGCTACCTGACTCATTTCACAGACAACTTACCAATTTAAGATATGCAGGATCAGACGTTCTCAGTTTGAGCGGGGGTTTTATCGCCAGTAACCAAGCAGGAAACCCCCCCAGGTCCCACTCTGTGATTTTAGACCAAACCATGCATCAGCATTTGCTTCTGTTTAAGAGTCCACGTTATATGTGGAGCTGTAAAAGCTAATACCCTCTTACCAACTCATAGGAACCACCGATGAGAAACTAAAACTGACCTCCACAGATATAAGGCCCAGCACGCAGCATAACCAGTAAATCAAGTTTCTGACACAGCTTGAGAAAGGACACGAGATCAGCAATACCCTCGAAAACCATCTCTCCAGGCTTTGGTTCATGCAGATTCCAAGCAACATAGGTTTGTATAGTGTTCAGACCTAATGCCTTGGCTCTCATAAGCCTGTCTTCCCAGTACTGCGTTCATAAACTTGCATTACCAAACCAGTTCGTTTATATATAGAATATCACAAACAACGATCGTCTAACTTCAGAAATAGTAAAGTATAAGTTTTTGTTACAGTCAAGAGGAATATACCTCAGGAAGAACCCGAAAGTAATGCAAATCACCACCAATGATCTGAAAAGGGTTCCCATCTTTCCAGAACTTGTCATCTTTGATATAGAACTTCCGAGACAACACCATCTGCAAAGACGAAAAGAAAGATCAAAACTTTAACTCAAAACGAGAACCGTATAACACCATTGCTTCGAAATTGCAGGCAGAGAGTTCATTTTTAGAGAAAAGGAGGTAAAAGTTCATCACAACACAACCCACAAACGGAACAAATTAAGGTTTTCAATGTACCGGTAGGAACCACAACTCGATTACTACGGAATTGGAATAGACAAGACATGCCGAAGTCAAGTCAAACACCCATTTGGGTTCTACAGAAAATCAAGGACAATCATGCAGCAATTAAGGTACGCATAAGCTTACTTTATCATTCCATTGAATTGCAGGAGACAGAGAGTGAGAAGAGGACAGCGAAGGAAGAAGAGCGGAGACAGGAGCATAGATTTCGACAGCTACGTGAAATAAGAGCAATAATAGAAGTGTAGGATTTCTCTGTCTTCTTCCTGTAGATGGAGAATCACGCCTTCTCGTCGCCATTGTTGCCTCTTTCTGCAAAAGAGCAGAGACCCGAGTAGACTTTAAGAAGAATTCAAGAAGTTGTTTGACGTTTCACCAAAAAACAAAAGAGAGAAGAAGCATTTTAAGCCTGTGGACTGCATGTTGACTGGGAACCAAAAATTGAGATCAGCTACATGGATTGAACCGGTTCAACCTATAACCGGACCGGTTCGAATCTCACATAGGCTGCGCAGCGGAGCGGTTGTCTAAGCAGCCAAATGCCAACGAGTTTCACGTCGCTAATTTCAGAACCTCTTGATTCCAAATCGGTATGATCATAAATTGAAATTTGCTTCGCCTACATACATCCCAACAGATTCCAGTTTATTTCGGTTTTGCTTTTGTTTGTTGCGAAGCATTAAATCCGGTTATCTATTCGCCACCTGTCATCTAAACCGACCATTAACCAAGTTTCCAGCAAAATTGGAACTTGAACACACACATCAATTTCATAACTTGATGTTTCACAAATCAACAAATTTCAACATTCCCAAACTTGTGACAGAAAAAGGAACCAACTTTACAAAAGAAGAGCTTTCACATTCACTTTCACTTCTCTGCCAATTCCACCGAGTCTCCAACAGAACAGAGTCCACCAAATGCCTTTACTTCCTCTGATACGGATGGTACCGTGCCATGGCCGAACCATTCATCACATTTCCTTTGACACTGCTCGAGCTGTTTTCGTCATTTCTGTAGACTTCCGCACCGCCATAGGCAGCTGCAGAACCGTAGCCACCCAGTTGGCTGTAACCCCCAGCTCCATAGCCGAAGTTGTACATTGAACCTCCTCCATAGCCATAACCATAGCCATATCCACCATAACCATAGGCATAACCAGCAGTGCCTCCCATGTAGTTCCCAGGGTAGGTTCCATAACCACCATAGCCGGCGTACATGCTGTAATCTCCATTGGCTTTTTCAAAGTACCCCTCTTCATGAGAACAAATACCGTAATCCCTCCCGTTTCTCCTGGGTTCGGCCCTTTTTATTTCGACCTATGACCCATTTTGAAGTCCTTGGGATGATTATTTTGTGCTGTATATCTTAGAAGGTTTGAGATTAAATTAAAAAAAGACTTGCCTGTTTGTCACCAAGCTCGTGGATTTTTCCCTCGGAGATAATCCTATCAACAGATTCTTCAGTCTGAAAAGTAACAAAACCAAAGCCCCTTGACCTCCCAGTGTTGTGGTCGTACATGATCTGATGCTCAGTTATGTCACCATAAAAAGAGAAATACTCCTTCAGTTCATCTACAAATCAAAAGCAAAGACATAAACAACAGTCGTCCTCTTGACTGGTAATAAAACACAAAGAAAGGAATGTATAAGAAACCTTACCTTCTTTCAAAGATGGTGGTAGTCCACCGACAAATATTTTCTTGGTCTTTGACTTTGATATCGCTTTGAATTCCTTTTCATCCCTGGGAACTGTTCTTTTCAAGTCAACCTAAGAAAGATGCAAAGGAAATAACTAAAACATTAAACAGAAAATGGGAGAAACAAGTGAAGCAGATGACACCTCAAAAAACTGATTACATTTTCGGATCCTACCTTTCTGCCATCTATTACATGTTCTTCCTCCAGAACTTTCTCTGCAACCTCTGAATCAGCAAAAGTTACAAAGCCAAACCCCCTAGGCTTTCCGGTCATTCTATCTGTCATGAGTATACAATCTACAAGTTCCCCAAACTTGAGAAAGTACTCGGCAAAACTTTCTGAAAATGAGAGGGCAAACATTGGATCAAAATGTGCAAGCAGCAGACTTTTATTCGAGAACAAGAAAATGAAACTACAAATGGGCAAGAGCACTCAAAAATTTCTCAGTTTCGACATGAAGAGAAGTGGGCTGTAAGGCTCTTTCTGTCACTGTTGAACCATTCATAAAAGCACCAATGACAGTTCCTCACAAAGACAGGAGACTTCTTCTAGCATCGTCACTATAACCCAATTCTCAAGCAGAACATAGACGGAAAACATTGTGCAGATTTCAGTTATTAAACTAGATGAGAAACTTTCCTGAAGATTTAAACAAAATGTAGAAGAAACGACTTAATCTAGTCCCCTCAGAATAAACACTACAGCCATCATCATCATCATCATTTGTTGCAATTCTGACGAGTTAAGTTGAAGAAACAAATAACGTTTCATGTAAAACTTGCAAAATGGAAACAAGAACAACCAGCAAAAGCTTACCTTCAGTTGTTTGCCAAGAGACTCCTCCTACGAATAGTTTCCTAACACAAAGAAAGACAAGTCCACAAAAGAAACGCTCCATCAATCACTACCATTCTTAAGCAAAGCTCCTAACAAGCAGCTACAGATTTCCAATTCAAAGCACAAGCTACAAGCTAAATCCCAAAGGAAAAGCCCTGAAACCACAACACACACAAAAAAAGGTAGAACCAACGAAACATCACTGACCCGGAAGAAGAGGTAGAGGAAGAAGTATGGCGATGCTCAACAGAATGCTTCATCCGATTCTCTCCTGTATCTACAGGGTTGTCATCGTTGTTCCAGTCATCAGCCCTATGTACTCCATACTCCGAAGACAACCTCTGCTGGTCTTGTCGGTGGTAAGTATTGTAAGAATAGTCATGCCCACCACGGTGGGAGTCGTAATCCATGGACCACCGCGGCAGAAAAAAAAACCCTAATTTCCCCTTCTTCCCACAGAGATTAACCGAGCTTGAAGAGGGAAAAATGAAACCAAAGAACCCAACTTTCTTGTAGTAAGCGCTTCCTTCCAATGGCGATTTTCTGCTCTGAGAAGCTACGGCGGGTTAAGGAAGGAGGAACCGAAATTCAAATTCCGAGGATTGCAGAGAAACCCTAGGCCGAGTTGGTGGAAGAAGAAACGGCTCTGACCGTGAGGAGCAAAACCAAAAACTTCCCTACGATTATTTAAAGAACGAATCTTTGTACTGGGAAATGGGAATACGACAACGTCGTAGAAAGGGGTCAACTTTGGTCAATATCGAAAATTCAACTGAATAGAGTAAATACACATTCAGTATGCTTCGGTTTCATTTCAACGTTAGTTTAGGTTTAGTTCGTTTCAATGTATTCACCAAATCTCCATACAAAAACAAAACTTTATGCAGATGAAGACAAAACCACAAACACAGGTCTGAAAACATGAAGGTTTTCATCTTGATCTCTCTTCTCTCTCGTCTACATGAACGTCAGAAACTGTAGGGACCAATCTTTGAGAAAAAGGATAACTGGTAAAACAGTAGACTCTACTCTCTTGTGTGTTTCTCTATACACTAAAAGAGGAACTAAAAGGGAAAAAGACTGCAGGAATTAGTTTAACTCCAGATAAATTCATGGCGAGGCGGAAGCAGCTTTGATTATCGAGTTCTGCAAGTCCGCAATCGTCCGTTCTTCTGCCTGGAAAGACGAAAGAATGCAGAATATGAAACTTCAGTGATTAGAAAACGATGATGGCTACGAAGGATGACCATAAAAACCCGAACTTGCGAGATTTTTAGCAAATGATTCCTTAAAAACACCTCATCAAAGCACCAAAGAATGGTCACAGTTTCGGGTTTAGTGTAATAGAGGGAAAAGCAATAACCGCAACAACAGAGACACTACCACAGTTGCCAACCGAGGCAGTTCATAGTCCGTTCATGTCTCCACTAGTTGTGTAATGATAGTTTGTTTTCGCTCATTAATTGAGAATTCAAAATCCATTTGCCAGAAGTTGAAGTTACTAAAAAGATTAATAGATATAAGAAGAATATAAAATAGCTAATGTTTAATGTTAGATGATCTACTGACCAAAAGGAGTCTTTCTTCTCCTGTTCCAAAAGTTCTTCAAAGGAGATGTCAGAAGATTCATCATCTGGATTCTCTAGTTCTGCCCCCAACTTGTCTTCAAGCTCCATGGAAGTGCTTATTTCAAGCATCTGCATTATCAAGAAAAGGGTCATGGTTACGATGACTACAATGTGTGTTAACAAACAAATACACATAAAAAATGGAATTGTGAAACAGAAAAAACAATCTAAATAGTAAGGCACGCATCATCGTGGTCATCATCTTATGGATTGGTAACTGTTTACAGAAACAAAAAAAGATAGAGGAATAAGGAGATTATTCCCCTGAGCTTGGAAAGCAATTCACTGGCACAAATCACAGACACCGTGAATCAAGAAATCTTGTATTGATATAGTGGGATTTGATCAATGTTCTTGTGATCTTAGGCTAATGCGATTAAACATGAATTCCACTGGGCAACCCAATAAAATTTTAACGGTAATAAGCCAGTGGAGTCTTGAGTTTAGGTTACCTTTTTGTATGCAGGTGAAAGTTTCAGCTGTTGTTGTAACCAATTATAAACAAATGCATCTTCTCCTAACCTCTTCTGCTCCATTTCCAGCTTGTAGATCTGGCAAAAACACAAAACATCAGCCTTAAAGGCCATGGACACAGAAAATTTTCTGAAAAAGAAATCGATGCATAAAAGAGAAAAATGAAAGCTAATATTCACCTGCTGTGAAAGTCGCTCAAATGATGACCTATTAGCCTTGAAGAGGAGGGCCTTTGTTATTGTAAACTTGCGCTTAATGAACTCTGACCTGCGACAGGAAACAAGCAGAACTAAGTTGTGCCGCCAAAGAGGAACTAAAAAAATCGCTGTACTCAGTCAAATAACTCGTCATCATCGAAGGTAAAAAAACTATTTAGCACAAAACAAGAACATATAAATATCTGCAACACTGTTGTATGAGTTTATTCTACAACTCCTGAAATCGATAGTTACTTATTGCATGATGAGAATATGATACTTTATGAAGAATTATAATCCACACAAACGGAGTGCGCTCAAACCGGAGCAGTAACAGAGAAACTGGATCTGAGTCTCTAACAAGAAAATTAGATATTCTAGTCTCAAGATCCAATGCTAGTGCTTTGATATTACAAGTCATGGTAATATTAGCTTACTTGTGCTGTAGTTCATTTCTGGCTTCTATCAAACAATTAGCAAATTCCCCAACCTGTGAAGGAAAAGAGCACAAAAGACCATCAAAATCTAAAATTAACTGTTTGTAGGCCAAAGCCTAGATTCTAACATAACCAAGCAAGGCGAGAAAAGGACCACATGCTAATCAACAACTGTTTTTCTTCTTCTTCTTCAATCTTACTCAGTAGGAAAAGCTAGGTGCTGCTTTTCTTTACCCGGAAGGACAAACTAGAACCCCTACCCGAAAGTCTCTTTGTTTATCAACTTGAATTATCGAACATGGACGATAAAATTAAAAGAATATCAAACAGACACAGCGATACTAAAGTCTCCATGAAGAATGGTTCTAAAGCCACAGAGATCCAATCAGTTCGAAGCCCTCAAAGCCCATTTCCTAAGAAATGCAGAGGCTTCAACCTTCAAACATAAACTACCAATAAAAGAATTTTCTGACAACATCTTTACCCTTATTCCTTGACATGTGACTATCGCAAACAGATGACACAACTGCTCGTAAACCATACCAGCCAGAAACCTAGAAGAAAGAATAGTTTGCCATGAACATCTGCTTGTGCAATAATATATACCATATCAACAACTTTCCACAGGCTCGGGGTTCATCCGACAGTTTTCAAGACTATACTCTTCCTTGAAAATATGTCAAGGATGAACCTTTACAGACTACAATCGAGAACTTCTGACTGACTATCATAAAATGGTAAACGTTAAACTATCCAATCTGCATTTCCATTCAAAATCTAATTCCACGTCTACATTCTCTTTTCTTCATCAGACATCAAGCAAATTAAGAACAGAGTGACAGAAGGATCATCCTCCTGAATGATACCTAATAAAAAGTGGCATAGGATGAATTCTTTCATTGCAGCCTAAGCAACATATCTGACTTCGATCCGGGTTCAAAGCCAATACCTCAAAAGCTCAACACAACTCCGGACAACCTACCTAATGGTAGCCAATTGATAACCTAAGCAAGAACAGTTATTGCATCAAACAAATTCAAAACCACAAAATTGACAACACAACGAAATGAAAAATCCCCAAACATTGTAGAGATACAGAACAGGATCTGACCTGAGCCAAGGTAAGTCCTTTGGTCTCATTGCATTTGACAAGATGATCGTACTGCTGTTTGATCTTCCTCTGCGTAGCACTACCCGTCGACGTGAATGGGTACAAGCATACAAGCTCCGGTTTGAACCCCGAAGGCGAACCCGAACCAGAAACCGTGTCGGGACCCGAAGCATCTCTCTCCGCCGGTTTCTCGCCGCCGAGATCATTTTCTTCGCCTCTCGGGTCCGGTTTCTTCTTCTTACCCCTTTTCTTCTTCCTCCCACACACTCCCTGATCGCCGCCGCCGGATGGCTCGTCCTTCTTGTCGGATAGCAAGAGCTCGTATATACGCGAATTCGTTACACGGGTCGGATCATTCTCATGGGTAAGTTGTTGGGATGAGTCCGAAATCTCCGATAGACCCGTTCCCGGTTCGGGTGTGGGTTCTGATTCCGAATCGAGTTCCTCCTTCTCTACGGAAGTTTTCCGGGAAGTTTTGAAGAGTAAGAAAGAGGCGAAGAGGAGAAAGAGAAGGGAGAGAGCGAGGAGAGAGAAGAAGAGAAGGGAATACATGAGAGGGTCTAGATTCGATGCTAAGATTTTGATTTGGGAGGGGTACAGAAGCATAGCCGCCATTAACGCGCTTGGTGCATTGCAGATAATATACGAGAGAGTAAGATGCGACGAAATCCTTTTCCTTTAACATACGAAGCTTCATTTTCAAGTTCCTCGTACTTTATTTTAATATTTCACCTTCATGTTAAAATAAAATAACAAAAAGATACCAATTTGAAAAACAATTATTATCTGAATTGATTTTTAATAAAAAAAATTGAATTATAATTTTGAATACTTATAATGATCTAACTATGAACATAATAAAAATATAAATTACAAATTTATATAAAATCTCAGTTTTTATTGGTTTTATATTTATTTATATGTCAAACTTCAACTTCGATAATATATATATATATATATGTATATGTTCATATAGATAAAAATATCAAACTTGTAATTAAAAAACCAAATAAAAAACTGAAATTAAACAAAATTTTATTATCTTGTTAGATATTTTAATATATCTCTGAATTTTACTAAAAAAATTTAATATATTAGTTGATTGTTTGAATTAAAGTCAGTATAAATTTATGTAAAGTAGTAAAAATTCAGATATTTTTAACTATTCTTTCTAAATTTTATTATTTGGTTTTGGTTAAATTTATGAATTTCTTCCCAACTTGTAATTTTTCTCAAGGCCCAATAACGTTAGGGCTAATCCTCGGGTCACCGGCCCAATATATTCGGGAAGAATTACTTAATTAAACATAGTTTTTTTAGAAATTAATAATTTGCATAGAGGATAGCATTTAATGGAACACATTTAAAAGATTCTTCTACGTGTTTATTAAGTTAAAAAAAAAATCAAATTATTGAAGTGATTCCATGGGATGTTCTTGACCCTTCATACAAGGAAAGCATAAAACAAAGGGTAATAATGCCAAGCTTTATATATATATATATATATGAAACAAGACACAAATCTCAACCGAAACGTACCAAACATCATATTTTTCAATGTCTATTTTATCTGTCAACAGCCATTTTCATTCGAGACCATGGATCCCTAAAGAGAAACTCGAGTCTTTTGTGGATGCAAACTGTTATTTTTGCACCAC
>NW_010965372.1:4390606-4398819 GCF_000463585.1 Tarenaya hassleriana | reverse complement strand
CGTCGTGTATCGTTGCGAGAAATGTGAAGTGTACGTATGCGACGAGTGCTGCGTGTTGCCAAGCAAAGAATCATGCCACTGGCTCCACCCTCACCATCCTCTGAGAATGAATGTCGAGCACGAGGACACGCGGGGGATGTGCGACGGATGCCATTACCTTTTACAGTGCCATGTGTACTATGTGTGCGAACAATGTGGATCCCGCCTCTGCGTCGATTGTTTCCGTTCGTCGGGAACGGACCGCAGGCCGGTCCGATGGAAAGACGCCACGCGAATACCCATTCGTCACTACAGCCACGTTCACGACCTGACAAGGTGCAGATTCAAGGAAAACATCGATTCTTGCAGATGCGTGATATGTGAGACAACCATGTGGGGTGATGGGTACGCTTGTCTGAAATGCAATCATTATGTACACGAATCTTGCATGGACACCCCACAAACCATCTATAATCATCCTTTTCATCCGATCCATCGCATCCATCGTCTAACCTCAAGCATTTCTTATCCTTATGGCGCTGACTGCGAACGTTGTTGCGGAAAGATTGCTTCTAACGAAGAGCCTTTTAGCTGCGAAGAGTGCAAGTTCTATCTCCATGCACGATGTGTGATTGCCAGAGCGGTGAATCTAGGCCGCCACGAACATGGTCTCGTCTATGGTACTCTCCCGGACACCGGAACAGGTTCCTTGCTTTGCGATTATTGTCATCGTGTTGTTGAATGTAACAAACCTCGTTTACGCTGCGTGCAATGTCCTAAGGACTTTCACGTGAAATGTGCGGTTGTTCCGAAAAAGGTGGAACACTTTGCACATCATCATCACTCTCTTACTCTCGTAGAAACAGCAAGTTACTTGTATAAACCGTCAGAGCAATACTGCGACATATGCGAGTCAACAATGGACGTGAAAGCTCCTTCCTATTGCTGCGGCGACTGCAGGTTCTTTGCTCACGTCGAATGTGTCCTTTCTAAGGTTAGAAGTCGTCCTTGAGTAAACATGATCTGAATCATGCTTGGAGTTGGAGTTTGCTTTATGAACAATAACTATATGTGTAAGTATATATATATATATATAATATTAATTTAGGCTGTTAATAGTTATCTATCATTAGGGTTTTCATCGGGTTTTTGCAGGGACAATGGCTTCCTCAATTCGTGTTATCAGATGAGCCCAAAGAAACCAATCATATACCTCGTGATTCTTCTTCTAACAATGAGCAGGTGAAATAATTGATCACCTTTTCAATAACATTTGTACTATATATATATATATATATATATATATATATATATATGATATGTGTCTCTATTTTCTTACTTTTCATGCAGATACTTCATCCGTG
This sequence comes from Tarenaya hassleriana, assembly GCF_000463585.1. NCBI lineage: Eukaryota > Viridiplantae > Streptophyta > Magnoliopsida > Brassicales > Cleomaceae > Tarenaya > Tarenaya hassleriana. The sequence goes on along the minus strand of NW_010965372.1, from coordinate 4,397,476 downwards.
GCATCCTCATCCGTTAAGCTTGAAAAACGGTATTAACGAAACTTGCCGTATGTGCTGGTTTGCAATCGACGGGCGTGCGTACAAATGTGAGACATGCATTCTCTCTAAGTTTTGGGTGCACGGAAGCTGTGCGAGATTACCAGAGCACTTCGACCACCCTCTTCATCCCAACCATACTTTATCCCTTTCGATGTTTTCGGGGTATCGAATGTGTTATCTATGCAGAGATTTCCTCGGAAGTCTTGGCTTCATTTGTCGTACATGCGACTTCGCCATAGATATCAAATGCATGGATCTCAAGGAAAACGGTTTCGACAACATGGGCAACGCGCTTGCACTGAAACACGATTTCCATGAGCACGAGCTGACCCTTGTGAAAGGCTCGTCTATAGTATTTGGTTGCAAGGTTTGCGAGGAAACTTTTAATTATAAGGGCTCTCTAGCGTACTTCTGTCGTGTCAAGGGTTGTTTCATAGCTTTTCACCTGCCATGTCTGCGATGGTCGGGAGTGGTCTGTTAGGCCGGAGACTCACATTGACCAAGCTAAAGGGGAGCGACATCAAACAGGAACTCACGAAGAAGCTCGGATGGTGAGTGTAATGCAAGCAACTACACACGAAGAACAATACGGTGTAATGGACGAGTGGCACAATCCTTGGAGTGATCTTGGTATTCTCATTGACTGAATCAAAGGAGCTAAATCAGAAGATATTATGTTTCTATTTCTGTTTTATTTAGCTGCTTATTCTTTGGTCAGAATTGATTTAGTTTCCATAAACTTTCCCATGTACAACTCTCATATATTCTTGCTGTATGGTACGAAGCTAATTAACAGAGACAATGGAGATTCCTTCTCCAGTACTTTCTTCAAAACTCAGTCTTTGAAATCTGTTAGCGTATCAAAACTCTTCCAATTCTTCAAATTATTTCATGGTATCAGAGCCTCAGGGCGAGATATTCCACCATCTTCCTCCGTTTCTGTCCATTTCTCAATCACCATAACCCTCGCCATGGATTCTTCTCTTCCCAAGATCATTCCAATCATTTTTGATGGAAAAAATTATCTCATCTGGTCGAAGGCGGCTCGTACCACCCTTATCGGAAAGGGCCTTTGGAGTCACGTCCTTAAAGATCAAGATCCAAGACACACCGCAACAACAACAGCTTCGTCACAACCTATAGGCCCAACACAATCAGCAGGCCACACACCAACGCAACCTACAGTAGAAACAGACCTCACCGAGACAAAATGGTATCAGGAGGACCAGCAAGCACTGGCGATTCTGCAGAGTTCCCTGGCTCCTCACATCATCAACAACTACATCTACTGTGAGACTACCAAATCTCTGTGGGATAAACTGAAGTTGGTGTATGGTAATCTCTCAAATATGAGCAGAATATATGAAATCAAAAAGGCACTGTCTACAGTGCAACAAAACGGCAGATCCTTTGAGATGTGCCTCGGCGAGATTAGCAGTTTATGGGCAGAATTCGATCAATTGCGACCTGATACTGCAGATTCTAAGATCATTCTCGAGAGAAAGGAACAAGATAAGGTATTTTCCATTCTATCTTGTTTGGATGGTACTTACAATGAACTTGTGTATCATGTCCTTAGGCAAGACAAGATTCCATCTGTGGATGAAGTCTGCATGTTAATCCAGCGAGAAGAAGGTAACCGAAACCTCTTCCATAGCAACCTCGATCTCGCACATATTGCAGCACAAAACAAGGGCTCATCCTCTCAGACAGAAGAAGCAAATCTGTCTAGAAAATTCTATCCTACTTCGAGCAACAAGGAGAAGAAAACCAATGTCTGTGACCATTGCAAAAAAACTGGTCATGACAAGAGCAGATGCTGGTTCTTACATCCACATTTGAAACCTCAACATTTCAGAAATAGAGAACCACGCAACAACCCATCGGCGCTGCTCTCTCATGACAATGTCCAGGCCCTCATTCAAGCTCTCCAATCGATGAACAACGACAATGGTAACAAATTTATAAATTCTGTTATAATCGATTCAGGTGCCACCAATCACATGTTTTCCTCCAAAAAATGGTTTACAAACCTGACAAACATGTTTGGCTCGGTATCCGTTGCTAACGGTCATAGAATTCCGATTGCTGGCCGAGGTTCTGTCTCATTTTTTGACAAAAATATTACTGCTCTATATGTTCCGAATCTTAAAACGAATCTAATCTCTGTTCCTAAACTCGCTACAGATTCTGGTTGTAAAGTTATTTTTGATTCTAACGAGGTTTGCTTTCAGGATACTAAGACCGGAACGATCTTTGGGAAGGGCTTGCTCCAAAACAATCTCTACATGATCGGACCTTCTTCTTCGTTCTCGTCGGAGACAGCCTTTAGCGTTCTTTGGCATGCTCGTTTAGGACATCCTCATCATAATGCTTTACGCAAACTCTTACCGAATGTTTCTTTTGACAATAAGGATTGTGATGCTTGTATCTTTGGCAAGCATTGCCGCTCGGTTTTTCCTCATTCTCAGACACAGTATACTCGTTGCTTTGAGCTTGTTCATTCGGATGTATGGACGGCTCCTTCCTTTTCTCGGGATAAAAATAAATATTTTGTGTCATTTATTGATGAAAAATCCAAGTATACTTGGATCACTTTACTTGGCTCGAAACGTGATGTGTTTAGTGCTTTCCAAAATTTTTATTCTTACATCTCTAACCATTACCAAACAACTATTAAGTTTTTCCGTACAGATAATGGTGGAGAATATACGAGTCATGCTTTCTCGGCTTTTCTTCGGCAGCACGGCATAGTGCACCAAACATCTTGCGCGCATACGCCACAACAAAATGGCGTAGCAGAACGCAAGAATCGCCATCTTCTTGAAGTGGCTCGCACTCTCCTATATCACCGAAATGTCCCGGTTAAATTTTGGAGCGATGCGGTTACAACGGCGGCATTCTTAATCAACCGACTGCCTACTAAAGTTCTACACGACAAGACTCCGTACGAGGTTCTTAATCATAAACCCGCATCTATCGAATTTCTACGTGTCTTTGGTTGTGTTTGTTTTGTCAAGGTACCAGATAGTCTACGCAACAAGTTACAACCGAAAAGCACGATGTGTGTCTTCCTTGGATACTCCACCGAACAAAAAGGCTACAAGTGTTTCAATCCCACCACAAACCGAGTCCAAGTCTCCCGTGACGTAATCTTTCACGAAGACCGAAGTTATTTTCAATCTGACAATGGGTTGAAACTTAACTCTCAATTACCTGTCTCTGAGGATTATAGTCAAGTGCTCCTTCGTCTTCTCCAAGTGGCTTCTCAACCACTCTCTGACACAACTCCATCCAAGTCTAACGAAGGTGCTTCTATAAATATCCCTACAGATTCATTTTCTACGCCTAATATATGTTTGCAGGACACAACTCCGAGGTCTAGCAATTCTCAGGCCATGCCACAACCATCCCCTGTTCCTCTTCTCCCTGAGCTTCATGTTTCCTCAACCCCTCTGCTGGCCGAACCTGAAATTACAGAAGCCAGGGGGCATGCTCGATCACCGACGCTGCCGCAACCAGAAACACGCAGACAGTTGTCGGCGAACACACCCACACGACAACCGTCGCTTGTCCAACCAGACGCCCCACACGGCAGCCTCATCAATTCTGATGGCATTCGACGTAGTGCTCGAATCCAAGAACGCGGCGACAAACCTGGTAACTCTGTATTATATCCAATTCAGGACTACTGCACACATTTACAATCTGATGAAATTTCTTTTTTTAGCCACATAGAAAAACACAGGGAACCTCGTTCATACAAAGAGGCACAGAATGTTGACGTTTGGCAGGTGGCCATGCAAGACGAATTGGCTGCTCTGGAAAAAAATCAAACATGGTCCATTGTGGACAAACCGGTGGATAAAAACATCATTGGAAGCAAATGGATTTACAAGATTAAATTCCGCAGTAATGGCGAAATAGAACGCCACAAAGCCCGACTTGTCGCCCAAGGATATACCCAAACATATGGCGACGACTACAACGAGACGTTTGCCCCCGTCGCCAAATTACCTACGGTTCGAGTTATCCTATCCCTTGCTACTAACTTAAACTGGAATCTTTGGCAGATGGACGTTAAAAATGCGTTCCTCCAAGGCGATTTAGAGGAAGAGCTCTACATGCTACCTCCACCGGGCTATCGAGATCAACTTGGTCCCGATAAAGTATGCAAACTTCACAAATCCCTCTATGGCCTAAAACAATCTCCAAGAGCTTGGTACTCCAAGTTGAACTCCGCTCTTCTTTCAGCATCATTCATTCGAAGCAATTCGGATCACTCCTTATTCATCAAAACAACAAAATCGGGTACTATCGTTCTTCTCATTTATGTAGACGATATTATAATTACTGGTGATGATGTTCATGGTATTTCACAAACTAAGGTTTTCTTGCAGCAAACTTTTGACATCAAGGATTTGGGAGAGCTACAATATTTTCTTGGCATCGAAGTTATCAAACACCCTAACGGCCTTTTTCTCTCTCAGCGAAAATACGCTTTGGATCTCCTCACCGACACCGGAAAACTCGCGACCAAACCCGCCAAGACGCCCTTAGAAGAAAACTACAAAGAACAACGCGAGGGGGAATTATACACAGACATTGAACAATATCGTCGCGTTGTAGGTAAGTTGATATATCTTACCATCACCCGACCTGATTTATGCTTTGCTGTGAAACAGGTTAGTCAGTGGATGCACACACCAACAATCCACCATTGGCATATGGTTGAGAGGATCCTAAAATACATCAAAGGAACTCCGGAAAAAGGCATTTGGATGAATCGGAATAATCATGTTGGTGTGGTAGCATACTGCGATGCGGACTGGGCCGGAGACAGAGTGGACAGAAAATCAACCACAGGATACTGCACATTCGTTGGAGGCAATTTAGTCACTTGGAAAAGCAAGAAGCAACAAGTAGTGGCAAGATCGAGTGCGGAAGCTGAATACCGGGCGATGGCGAACACAACGTGTGAGATCATGTGGCTCAAAGCTTTATTACAAGAGCTCGGAATCACCATCAACCAACCAATCATCCTCCATTGTGACAGTCAGGCCGCAATGCACATTGCGCAAAATCCCGTGTTTCATGAGCGAACCAAACACATTGAAGTGGATTGCCACTTCATTCGTGAGAAGATAACTCAAGGAATTATTGCTACATCATACACCAAGAGCAACGATCAACTTGCCGACATATTCACCAAGGCATCTAATATCAAAGTGTTCAACAATTCTCTCTCCAAGATTGGTGTCGTCGATATTCCCGAACCAATCTTGAGGGGGAATGTTAGGCCGGAGACTCACATTGACCAAGCTAAAGGGGAGCGACATCAAACAGGAACTCACGAAGAAGCTCGGATGGTGAGTGTAATGCAAGCAACTACACACGAAGAACAATACGGTGTAATGGACGAGTGGCACAATCCTTGGAGTGATCTTGGTATTCTCATTGACTGAATCAAAGGAGCTAAATCAGAAGATATTATGTTTCTATTTCTGTTTTATTTAGCTGCTTATTCTTTGGTCAGAATTGATTTAGTTTCCATAAACTTTCCCATGTACAACTCTCATATATTCTTGCTGTATGGTACGAAGCTAATTAACAGAGACAATGGAGATTCCTTCTCCAGTACTTTCTTCAAAACTCAGTCTTTGAAATCTGTTAGCGTATCAAAACTCTTCCAATTCTTCAAATTATTTCATGGTCGAGTCTCATCCTCTCCATCCTTCTCATAGGCTCGAGCTCGCTCCATCTGCACAACGACTACAATGCTTCGCGTGTGATGAGTTGATATCATGGGATTGGGGATACAAATGTGAAACGTATGGAACGGATGCCAGAAAGGGATGCAGAGTGTTCTTCCATTTGCAGTGCGGGATCTCTCTCGGACGTCTTTTGAAATACAGACGCCATGATCATCTTCTCTATTACTTCCATAGGAAACCGACCCCGGAGTTTGAGAAGTCGTGCATCGTTTGCATAAGAAGAGTCGAAAGCGCTTACTACAGATGCCGAGAATGCGGATTTCACGTCCATCTTCGTTGCCTCGGCCTTTCGCCCACCGCCAAACACAAACTCCACATTCATCCCTTTTCCTTTGAGGATTCTTCAGATGACGGAGGATACTATTGTGATATCTGCGAAGAACCGAGGGACCCTAAACATCCTGTCTATTCCTGCAAAGACTGCAACTTTGTTTCCCACGTTGAATGCACTGCCTCTGAGGTTACTCTTTCTACATATATACGTGTATATATATATATACATGTTACAATATTTACATAGTTTCAGTTTTCAAGATTCCCATAGCAAAGCCATATGATTTTGCTAAATTTTTTTTTTTTTTTTGAGGGCAGGAAAATGTTTAAGACTTTGCGTTGGAAGTGTCACCACTTTGGACTACCGGCTAACTTACACATATTGCGTAATAATGTGGATGTCTTTTCTTTTCTTTTTCAACTGAATACATTGTAAGAAGGACAAAAAGGGACAGTGGACGGACGGGGGAAGAACATAGACAAAAGAATCAATGAACAAATGAAGCACACACGCACCCAATGTCCTCGCCGTCAATCCCACGCTTACAAAAACATACCCAAACCAAAGCTAACGGAGATAAACAACACTTACAGAAACAGATACTACCTTCTGTAGGTCTTTTTCTTGTTCTCGTCGTTACAATGTTTCTTCTTTTTGTTTTTGTCTGAACCCGAGACATTAACTTCATGTTCAAATTATCGATGACGACATCGCTGATCTAAAGAGCTACAGAAAGAAGGAAGAAAAAAAGAGACGGGAAGGGAAAAGAGAGGGGGGGGGGGG
>NW_010965372.1:4367763-4390219 GCF_000463585.1 Tarenaya hassleriana | reverse complement strand
GGAGAGGGGGGGGGGGGGGGGGAGCGGACGAATCTTGCCTCATCGGGGGAAAGGTGAACCACTGTCCTCGTTGGATCACGGTTTGGACAGTCATGGCTTTCTTCTCTGGTCACCGGGACAACCTCTTCTCTTACAACATCTTCTGGTTACAGGACTTAGAAAGAGTGCACCGTACATCCCGCCCCGTCCGTACGTAGTTTGGTTGATGCACGAAATGTGTAGCTTCACTGTTTTTCAAAACTCTTTTTTTAGTTTTCAAGGGTAAAAACCAACAAAAAAAGCAAAGATTAGAACAAAGGATGCAACAAAAGCAGATCAACCTTTGGGGTTCTTCACCTCATGCGTAGTACATGTACAAGCTGTTTGCAGCAGCACAGGCGACGGAATTCTCTGTCGGGTGCCAGGCCAAATGCAGCAGCTTCGTCGTGAAATCGAACGAATTCCCGTTTCCATCCGACCCAGGGCTCTCTGATCCTGTGTTTCATCGATCATTCCATACATAACTGAGTTTAGAAACAAAAACTACCGAGCTTTCGGATTTTGATGGATGCAGTTTTCGGAGTACTAACCCCGTCTCACTACGCGTGTTATACTGCTGAGGGATCTTGAAGGTCTTGAAGGTGTTTGAACCTGCCTCCTATAAACACATTTTTGCACAAGTTTTGCTTGTTCAGTTCCATAACTATTAGTGTCTGTGGAGATATCGTCATTTTGTAACGTACCTCATCGGGTTTTTGCTGGCTTCCAACGTTGTGGCTTCAGTAATTCCAGGAGCAACTCCAAATACACGGAATAAATTGCTGGTCCACACAAATATTTAGGATAATACTATGTCATTTTCCATCTCACGTGAATGGGAAAGCATTACAAAAACAAACCTGTAAGAACCCGTTGCTACCCGCGATCCATCACCACTTAGGCAACACTCAAATTTATCAAAGATTGAGTCATTTTCATATAAATCACAGAGCTGCAACAACGCAAAAAAATAAAAATAAAAAAAATTCCATGATTAGACTTTGAAGAAAACATCATAGGCATGAGAATGCCAGAGACAGAAACTCACCTTTGGTCTCAAGTGTTCATGAACCTGGTAGGTTGCAACAGGACCCGAGTCCATATTTATGTCCCACAGCTGAAAATTTGCAAGGGGAAGAAATCAGAAAGAATTGAAAGACTATATAGATATGTATTCAAAACGATCCAAACGTAACATCCAGAGAAGATGGTAATAAATAACACAGAAAAATGGATAGTTTACTGAAATTTGATGTCAATAAAAGAGAAAACACAGCAAGAACTTAAGCGAGATGAAAGAATTGTCAGACAATATGCACAGAGACATGTATGTAATGATGGCCCGTGTTTTGAAAACTTTAAGCAGTCGCAAGGGGATTTCTAATTGTCAAACCTTGAGCGTCATGTAATCACGACTTAGTATGTATCGTCCATCCTTTGAGAATTTAATATCTGAGATGGAGGCAATTATCTCTGTGAAAAATGATCTTGAACCAGGTGCTTCTGGCTCTTCAAATCTGTGATAAAAAAACAATAGTCCAATCTGAAATAGTTACTATACATATAGACAAGATAAAGTAATGATTGAAATCAAATTCCACTTATTTGTCGTCTCTCATACAAGCAAGAGCCACGTCTGTATTCAATAGAATCCAGATCATTCACCATTGCTGCTTTGAATATCCAACATGATGAAAGGAAACCACAGAAAAGGATTACAACTTACAATTTGGAATGAGTATCACACAAAGCTGATTGCCGCAGATCAATAAGACGAATGGATCCTTTAGAACTGCTATAAGCAAGCACATTACAATGGATAGGATGGAACTCGGCTGACGTGATAACCTCTGCAGTAATATATCATACTTAGTATTATTACGCTCATATAATACTAGAAAAAGAGTAAAAACAAACCCCCCTCGGTTATGTAGATTGTGTCTTAGTTTGACTAACAATAGGATCAAAGAAACCAAGAGAGGCAGGTTTGGAAAAGAAAAACAGAAGCTCTAGAGTTTATGGAAGGCCAAACTGCCCAGTCAGTTAAAACATTCAATGTACATGTAAAATATAGATCGCTGCTAACATATGTTAATACAGCTCCAGACAAGCTTTTGGAACAAAAAGGAAAGGAAGAAACCATATACCAGTCAGGTCCTCCATGTTTGCAGGTTTAACATCAACAATATTGAAGCTCTGGTTGCTGATTCCCAAATTCCAGAGATTTACTCGCAGATCATCCGCTGAAATAAATGTTTCTCCATCACTGCAACATCATGGAAGAAAATCTTTTCACCGGGAACAAAAAGATGCACAAGTAGCGAAATTCAGGATAAGATACAAAATTCCACACAAATATTAGTCACAAAAAAAAATTATAAGAAGATATTTCTACAACTCTACAATCAATATGCTTCCGTTCTAACAATTTCCTTAATAATTTTGCAATTGAGTAGCAGTGGATTTTTCTCTAAGGAAAGGAAAGTCAAGGAGTACCTGCTGTTTGAGATCGAATTGATATGATAATCATGAGCATGAGTATAAACTCTTCGGCATCTAGCCACAATGCTGGCTTCCTGGCTAGTTACCTAATTATCACAGAGGCATGCATTAGTCCAAATAAATGATTGATAGGTTAATATATGGCATTAAGCTAGTACTAGGCTCAATAAATAAAGACAAAAAAAATACAGGACACCTAAGAAACTTTCAATAATCTTCTCAAACCAACCAGCCACGATGATGTAGGGTTCATCATATGAAAGTCTACTGGAAGGTAAATGTTGCAAGTTCTATTCTAGGTGGCGGAAATATCAAATAGATATTGAATCAACCTTTCAAACTGAGAGGAATACCAAAGAGATGGCATGAGAATAGTGAATAGATTGGACACTCTAAACAGTTATCTTGTTCTCAGAACCTTGATACTAAGACACTGTCATTTCCAACAAAGAACCAAATAAAAAAGGAAAGAGATACTGCATTGAGTACAACTACCACAGGCAAATGCAGAGACGGAAATCCTCCTGGAGGGAAAGAAAAGTCATTGCTCAGGTAATTATGTGTTCCATCCGCATAGAGTCCATTAGCAACGGACTGGGATGGGCTACTTGAACTTGTTAGACAGCCATTTCCTACAGCCTTAGATGGATCGACATTCATATCACAAACTTTCTTGATCTTCTTCTCTTGGACCTGTTTCATTTGAAAGTAAGAAAAAAGCAGAAGGAAAAAACCAACAAAAAGAAGAGGAAACTAATCCTTTTTTATTGAAATGCAAGAAACAAGGAGAACCAATTTCGAGACCAGCCATATATATTTCACAATATAGTCAACATCTGAATACCAGAGTAAAAAAGCGAAATATGACAGGCAAGCAAGCTCATCATTACAAAGGTCTTAAACCCTTTTTAGCCAAGATGAGAGTATCATGTTTCTTTTCACCTTCCAGAATTTTATCGTCTTATCATTTGTCGAAAGAAGAAACAATGCGCCATTTGCTGGCTGACACCATCTGATTTTGTTGATTTTCTCTTCTATCTCCAAACTCTTGAGATAGTCAAACTGAAAGAGAATGGAAAGCAAGGTCATTTCAAGCACAAGTGACAGTCACCGGCGAAGCAAAGTCTGGTGAAAATTTTTAATGAATACCTCGGGTTCGTGACTCTGGAACTCTGTTTTATATCGAAACTCAGGATGTTTAACAGCATAATCAGCTCTCTCAAGATCCCTTCTGGATCCGCCATGCTATAAATAACAGTAAAAAAAGGATTGCTTTACAACCAAAAAAACAAATGCCAAAAGAAAATCCAAGTAAAGCTTGTATTATACAAAGGAACGCACATCTTTCGCATCTGTCCTCTCAAAAAGAACCACTCGGCCCCCACGATCACCAGTTGCAAGGTGATCTCCACTTTTATTGAATTCAATGGCTGAAATTATATCAACTGGGGAAGAAAATAAAACAGACAGAATTGTTATCCATCTTGTGTAAGAACTATAGATTGAAGGCTAAACATGGTTAAAAATTTAGGATGCAATAGGCATGTTTCTTCAACTGATAAAAACAAGTCGTTCATACATGCTACCCAAGGTAAATTGCGAAGGCAGACAAGTGGAATGGATTTGCACAGTGAAAAGCTTAATGTTCGGATGCACTTAAAAAAGGAAGAATGATGAAGAATTTGAACGAATATTTCCTAGTTCCATGGCACGCCTCGACAACACCATCGAACAATGTTTACACCAGATTGACAAATTCATCAGAGGAAATTTCGCTAATGTGCTAATAGTTTCCAAAATTAAGAATTGAAAGCATAAGTGCATAACATTTCTGGCTTTTTCAGGGAGAGCTAGTTTCATCATGTTCTAAGAACGGATGTCTGTACAGAAATGAAAGGCTCACCAGTCAGAAGAAACCATCTACTGCGCCAACTCAATATTGTAAATTGCAAGACACATCCTAAGCCAACTTCCAATGGTCGGGAAAAAAAAACTTAGACTCACCTTCTAGGGATTCAAAAGAATAGAATCACTCATGCAAGGTAGAAGGTGTACATAAAACGAGATCCTTTAGCCTCACAATGTTCATCTGAATGTATTGCAATGCTGAGTACCCTGCCTATAGGACCCAACTATACTTCCAAGAACACAAATCTTAGCTACCTCCACTACCAATGACTCAGAAACTCTACTATCACTGAAATCGAAACCCCGTAATCGAAGCCACGGATTCATCATTGGCCCACTCAACAGTAGAATATTTTCTCACTAATCCATGAACGAGATCCAAACCACAAATCAAACCCATGTTCCAATCATATCGTTCGGATCTAATGAACAGGAGAAGAAAAGCTTATCACCGCACTCTATCACGCAAATACCGAGAGATTACCTTCCTGAACTTCTTCTCCGGCGGTTCGCTCGCCGAAGACCTGAGAGAATCTCCACTCCAATGGCGGAGGCGGCCCGCTTCCTTGGGAGGTGGCGGCATCACCGCCGTTCATTTTGTCCGAAGATTAATCCCAGAAAAAATAACTAAAAAATGGAATCCGAGCTTCGAGAAGAGAAATCCGAGCTTCCAAATCTCAATCACAGAATCGGAGATCGCATCATCGCCATAACAATCCTCTTCAATTCACATTCCATCATTCCACCGTGATCATGGTTTTCGCCGATTGAAGAAGCCTTGATCAATGAATGATGAATGATGACAAATTTTTTGCCCCCTTTTCTTTCTCTCTCTAAAAAAATGGAATTCTCAAATTCTCTCTCTAGAAAATTAAGAACCGGGGAGAGGAACCTCTTTATGCTCTATTTTTTTTTTCAGGGACCAAAATGGGCTGAACACAAATCATATACTTATGTCTAATACTTAAATGTTTTTGTCCTGATATTAAGTATTTGTCTCAGTTTCAGGTTTCAGTAACAGGTGGCTGCTAGTGGTTGGTGACATTTTATTGCGCATTTATATAATTGGCTTAATGCGGAGGTGCGGTTTATATTATATTTAAAATAAATTGATAGTATTCTTTTTCTTCGTCTAACTATTATTTTTAATTTTAAATTGTTTTTGTCAACTTAAACAATTTGTTTTTGTCCTAGCTGAACTAAATGTCACCTTCCCTAAATGAATTTTTAGAGTAAACAAATAAGATTTAATTGAAGAAAACACATTCTAAGTTTTGAAGTTAGAAATAAATAAATAAATAATTATGGAGTTTACTTTGGTAATTTACATACGGATATTTCTCTAAGAAGATCAACGACAGCAGCTTCTTTGGAAATGGGCTTCCCTCTCAGGTTCATTGACGGTTGTCGACTTGCCGGGTGAGTCGCAATTCTGCATTACCAAAACAATCTCGACTAATCCGCGAGTTTGTCGTAATAGTAAGTCGAGAAATTCAGCCTAAACTTTGCCGAAATCGAATCATCGAGACAGGCAGCTCCACGCTACTCTTTACTATGATTTCTTTGAGAAACGATCTCACCAGATATGGTTATCAAAATTCAAGAACTGCTTTAGAATATATGTCATGAGTTGTGTAACGTTTTTTACCGAGCTTGTTTGAGCGCATTGTATCAAAAAAGCTGTCACCTTTTGATGTTCTAAGTCCGTTTTCGCAACGGAGTATATGCGAAAGAAATGAATGACTAGGAGACACTATCTCGATCGGGAATAAGACGAGAGCCCGAATTTCATAAGCAGTAAGCACATATGCTCAATGAGAGAACTGCTGCCAGCCCGGGTGCTATTTTCCACTTTCCTTACCGAACGTAAAAGCATACCAAGGGTGTCGGAGTTTGTGCATATTGACATATGGCCGAAACCCACAACCGACAAGGAGGTCGATATACAACAAGACAACAAGATGGCACATAACAAACATCCATACACCATACCACTCAATGTCGAGAAACTTGAACTATTTCCATTATCGGATTAACAGATGAGCAGATGGTTTATCCGTCAAGTACCCGACATATACGTTTAACCAGGCCTTCTCAATTTAACTTCAGATATGATCACGATTTCTGAATCTTTCTTTTTTCTTCTAGAAGTGGTTTTGGATTATGATTACGATTTCTGAATATTTCCTTTTTCTTATTCTTCCTGAAAAAAATAGGAGGGATTTTGGATTATGATTGCCATTTCACTTCTGAAACTTTCTTTTTCTTCTTCTTCTTCTTGAAAATAGAAGTGTGGTTTTGGATTCTGATCACAATTTCTGAAACTTTCCTTTTCCATTGCGTTCAATGATTCTCGAATTCTTTAAGACCAGGTAAATATGAATATGTGGCGATCATACGTTTAATCACAATGCGAACGATGAATGAAGATGAGCCCCAAGTGGCGGGAAAGGCGCCGCCGCCTTCGGCTTCTCGGTCGGCCATAGCGTCGCTGGAGGAGCTGAGAATTGAAGCAACAGTAAAGGAGATTCTCACACCGTTTATGGCGAGATTGGATCAATTTCTCACTGCCCAAGAAACCCTGACTAGGGTTTCGAACGTTGCGGCGATGCACAAGCAGCCTGCAACGAGGGAACCAGCGACATCCAGGGATGCGCTTTGGGACACGTGTGATCGGAACGAGGTCTCGGCAACAGCGGTTCTGCGGCCCGAACTGGAGCAGCACGAGGGGTGCAGTCGGGAAACGCCCGCGGACAGCCAGACAGCAGCTGCAGCAACCGACAGAACCGAGGCAATGAGAAGTATAAAACTACGGTCGGAGGCTCAAGCCTCGTTCACAACATACTGCCGATCAGAGGGCGTTAGCTCACGGTTCGACCTCATGGAAACCCTAGCGATCAAGCCGCTAGCGATCGAACAACCGGGGATAGACACGCTCAATAAGATCGAGATGCACATCATAACCAAGAAACACGAGGAGGTGCAAACCCTAGTTAGCACGAAGAGGGCGATTATGTGTGGTCTACCAGCATCTCGACAGTCTACGATCAAGGATCAAAGCTTGGGAACGAAGGTCAAGGAAGAACAAGAACGAGAAAACGCGCCACATAAGGACACGCCAAAGGACTTAACTTGGGCCAAACAAAACCGAGTCCAAGCCCGAGATCCACCACCATTAGGAGGAGTCAAGACCCGGGCACAATTAAATAGCCTGACAACCGAACCAAAGACTCAAGTGCGTCGGTCGGATCGCGTCAGGGCACAGAGGGAAGACGGGCGACAGTCTATAAGGAGCGGCAAAGAGACAGTTGGCGAGGCGATAGATGATAAGTTGGATAGGATAGTAGATGAACAAGGAGGTATCAGTACGCGGAGACGTTCAACTTCGGCATATTTGACATTACTACGTCTCGTCGCCATTCCCAAGGACGGAATCCGGAACAATAGAGACTTGTCGATGATTCTTAACGTATTGCTGAATACTAAATCTTGATCAGTATTGCAAGCAGTGTTCGGAAGGAAAGGATTACAACTGATGCAAGAAATCACCAAACATCACATGGGAAACTGTAAGAAGGCCCCAGTAATCAGAAAACTGCTAAAGGTTTTGGTTTTTCTGGCATCAAGAGAGATCCTTACGTTGGAGCAAATTCTTGGAAGAAGCTTCAAGGATATGATGTCGTTGCTAGCAGGGCATAAAGATAGACAGGTGCAGAAAAGCGCACGAAATTTCATCCAACCATGGATTCCGAAATCACTCAGAGGGTCGAAGGGGAATGGCGGCAACCCGTTGGACATTCGGCCAGTTCCGCAAGAACAGGAAGAGTGTCCGGACAAGAAGAGTGTTGTGTTGCGTGGATGTATTACGAGGGGGCGTAAAAGAGCGAGGGAGTTGGAAGAATCATCGGAAGACGAAGAGAAGAAGCGAAGGAATCCAAGGCTGGTGGGAAAATCTCCAACTTCACGTTGAAGATGTACGGTCAAATTCAGAAAAAGAAAGAAAAAAGATGTACGGTCAAATACAATGTTGGATTTTTTATTCAGTTAATTGGGTTTGTATGTTATTTGTTCACTTGGGCTTGGGCCCAAAGGTCAAAGCCCTAGAGCAGCCCTAGTGTAATTTCCCTATTAAATGTATTTTCAATAATTCACTTTAAGGAAAAAAAAAAAAAGATGGATACGACCAGAAAAAAAAAGTTAATATTTGGTTATAATATTTAACATGATTTACCTTATCAATCCTATATCTAAGTCAAATTTGGTTATAGTTTCGGTCACCCCTAGTTACAAATATATACGTAATTTAATCAAATCCATAATGTTTCTAACAACAAATTTGATGGAAAGATATACTAAATTACAACGAATTTATGTTTTTATTATAAAGTCAATCAGAATCATATTTGTGTGTGTGTGTGTGTCTAATTACAATTCATGTAAAGCTTCCGTTGATATTTGTCGGCTCAGACAATTCTTTAGTTTTTTCCCCTCTCTCTCTCTCCGACGCTGAAAAAACACGCGTGAAAGATCAGATTTTTCCCCAAATTCCACAAAACCCTAGATTCCCCATCTTTCAAATTCCTCCAATAAGATCAACCGATCGAATTCCGAAGAAGATCAAGCGTTTAATTGATCTCGATCGACATGGGTAACACCGATAAGCTGATGAACCAGATATTCGATCTGAAATTCACGTCGAAGTCGCTGCAGAGGCAAGCGAGGAAGTGCGAGAAGGAGGAGAAGGCCGAGAAGCTCAAGGTGAAGAAGGCCATCGAGAAGGGCAACATGGATGGTGCCCGAATCTACGCCGAGAACGCCATCCGCAAGCGCAGCGAGCAGATGAACTACCTCCGCCTCGCGTCGCGCCTCGACGCCGTCGTCGCTCGCCTCGACACCCAGGCCAAGATGTCCACCATCACCAAGTCCATGACCAACATCGTCAAATCCCTCGAATCTTCCCTCGCCACAGGTACTCTTATCGTCATATTTACGTTGACCCACTCCGATACCTTCTTCCACGATCTGTTTGTTCTCTGACATCAACGAATTGGTATGATTTTTTCGTTTGTACGTTAGTTTGTGATCTCCTAAGTCTTAATCAAGTTTAAAATTCGAAGCTTTTTTCCCCAGTTGATGATACATTGGGTGTGATTGAATGAATCTCGATGTCTCAGAATGGGTCTCTGCCTAGTGGTGGTGTTTATTCTATGTTTTGCTTGATCGTGAAAACATAACGTTCTTCCTAGTTCTGCGTTTGCTTCTCAAATGATTTGATCCTTGGAACAGGCAACCTGCAGAAGATGTCAGAGACAATGGATCAGTTTGAGAAACAGTTTGTGAACATGGAGGTCCAGGCAGAGTTCATGGAGAATGCAATGGCTGGGTCTACTTCGTTGTCCACTCCAGAAGGCGAGGTCAACAGCTTGATGCAACAGGTGGCTGATGATTACGGTCTCGAAGTCTCTGTTGGACTTCCTCAGGCTGCTGGTCATGCCATCCCTACCACCTCTCAGGAGAAAGTTGACGAGGACGATCTTACCAGGCGGCTTGCCGAGCTCAAGGCCAGAGGGTAATAAGCTGTAACCGAGACCAAACAACTGCATGTGGGATTGATTAGCTGTGGTTGTGCATGCATTCTTATCATATCGGTATGCTTATGCTATTATCTTTCAACGTTGCCATATTTCTGTAAGTTGCTCTCTCTGGAGTAGGCTTTGCTTGTATAAAACACAACTGGGTTTACATGTTTGCACTGATGCTTTTGCTGATACATTAGCTCGTGTTTCGAATGTCTGCATATATATATATATATATATATATATATATATATATATATGTATATTACATATATTCATAGACAGACTGAATCAAGCAGCGGAAACACGGAATACATCCTTATTCATATAGATCTAAGTGCTGTATTCTAGGCAGATCGGCATATAGGAGACAGTATCATGTTACATTGCTTGTGAGCCTCTGAATGGTCTTCTGAAGCTTGTGGATGAACTTGGTTGATTTGGGACGTGATAAACGGAACCCAATGGAATCAAGATACTAACCACTCCTTCCATTCAACCCAATGATTCTCCCTCCTTCAACCGAGAAAATGAAGGGTGTTCCTTGTTCCACTCCATAAGTTCCGTACTCTCGTTTGTTGCTCTTGAAAGTCAGTACCCGGATCACGGATGAGCCACGTGAACCACCGGGCAGTAGTATCTGCTCATCGAGATCAAATACTCATCTGGGTATTGCAGCTTTATCTAGAAAAAAGACAAGCTCGGCGAGTTTAGCTTGGTAGCTCAAAGATTAAGCAGAACCATATCGAAACATGGAAACAGGGACTGGTCCTCTGCTGTCTTGTTGCCACCCAAACCACCGTGCTTCTCAGCTCTTACAGATTTACCGTTCTTGTCGTAAACCACGGAGATGGAATCGATGCAGTGGTCATATACAAGTTTAATCTCTCGGACTCCATGGTAGGTTCCATCGTCCCAAGTGGTTCCCCCATTTCCACCCCATGGTCCTACAGATACGCCCATCTTCTTCTGACCCTTCTGTTTCCCATCCTTCTCTCCGTCCTGCAAGATTAGTTACATCCATGGATGAAGAACATCTCTCAAGTGGACAAAAATTACAAGGGCTATTGATCTAAATACCATTTCCTGAGGACCCAATTTGAGATATAATGCAGCTGAAAGGCGTCCCCGAGTGTAAACAGATCAAACGAGAATCGCAAGAATCGAGTATTTGGCTTCACCGTAAAGTTTATAAAGGAGGAGAACCTAACGGGGCATCGGATTCCATCCGAACGCACTATATGGGGTCGAAGGAAGGGTCGGAATCTGTCATAGAACAGATTCCACTAGTGTTCATAGACGCGAAAGGCGAAGAGAAGATAAGATGCATCTCGTGTTCACACATCACACGTCATTTACGTGATCATCGAGGAAGAACAATACAAAACCGTATTCTGCATATCTATGAAAAGTGGAAATGGCGACAGAATCTGTGTCATCAACCTCGATTCTCTTCTGCTCACAATAGCCCGAACGAATCCGATCAAGAAGAAGTACAACCAAAAGAACAGAACTAATGAAAAGAATGATCATCCTATCAATTCCGAGTCCATGCGCTTGCTCGGATCACCTGTATCCCATTCTCTCTCTCTGAATCACCAAACCCATGTACCTTCCAAGCATCATCAACGTGGCTTGAGGGTTGGTTCCGGGGGAGATATTGAACGTCGATCCATCCACCACTCTGAGACCGTCGATTCCAGCCACACGGAAATCCGCATCCACCACTCTCCCCGTCACGCTGCCTCCGTGGTAGTGCCATATCGTGCTCACCGTCTGCCTGCAGAACTCCGACAGCATCTCGTCGTCCGACAGATCCTCGGGCAACGCAGGCCCCACAAACCTGAACCTCCTTACCCCAAACCATTCCCTGAACATGAATTCCTGCATTGCTCGGCTCCTCAGCATCTCCCCTATCTTCCTTGTCCCGTTAACACACCTCTCCAGATCCACCGGATTGCTGAAGTACTTGAACCGGACGATCGGGTTTACCCTCGCATCTGTCGAGGCCAGCCTCAGAGAACCTGCAGATGACGGCCCTGCGATCTTCTCCATTATCGTAGCCACAGGTACATACAGAGGTGGAGACGGAGTCCTGACGAAAACGGAGCGGATAGGCGACACGAACGGGATCACACTAGAGGCAGCTTCGAGAAAAGCTCCGACTTCCGTTATACCCACAACTTGTATCAGCGAACTCTCCAGCGGAACGGGCAGAACGATGGAAATCCCGTTCCTCGGGTTATCGTACAAGTACTCCCCGACGTAGGGTTGGTGAAACGCAATGGGAATACCCCACGAAGAGAGATAACCCCTCGGGCCGATACCGCTAAGGAGAAGCAACTGAGGGCTGCCTAAAGCGCCAGCTGACAGTATCACTTCTCCCTTATCCCTGACCAGCGCGTGATGGTACCGTCCGAGCTGGTCACGGTACACGACCCCAATGGCCGAGACGTTATTAGAACGGGAATCACTGGGGGAAGAAGCCAACAAGACTCTCTCCACTGTGGCGTGAACCGCTACTCTGATATTGGCAGATCTTGCATATCTCAGGAGATCTGCAGAGCTGTGTCTCCTCCCGAATCGATCAAATGTTGATCCTCCGATCTTTGTCCCCACCCGATGTTCCAAGGTATACTCGTTAAAGGGTTGAACTCCGGCCTCGAGCAATGCGTCCCGGACCGCGGTCTGCCACCTCCTGAGACGAGGCCGGAACACAATTGCCCTCTCAACCCAGTCGTAGGACTGGTTCACTGCCCTAAGGTCCCAATTCACGCCAGAGTTCTTGAAAAACTGAATGTCTGCTCGGCTGTAAAACCCAGCGTTAATGGCGCTGCTACCGCCAAGAACTCGGCCTCGGGCGTTAGGGACTCCGTCCTCAGAAGTGAAGGCCTGAGCGGGGGAATCAACGCCGTTAACGTCTATGAGAGTCGACAAGAAACCGTCACGCGACATTAGGTTTGCTCTGTTGTACGGAACACCGCCGCGTTCGAGGAGGAGAACTCGGTAGGACTGAGACAACGTCGCCGCGAGCGGGCAGCCGGCTGTTCCTCCGCCGACGACTATGTAGTCGTAGTAATCCTCCGACGCGAAGTCCGTCGCGTTCGAGACGAAGCGCATGAAACTCGGCGCTGTGACGAAGGAAAAAACATGGGGTGTTGAAGATTTCAGAATAAAACAGAGAATCCGAAGCTAACTTGATGAAGAGCATAGCCTAATTACATCTTATTGAAAGACACCCAGAAATCCGATTCCTATTTTCTTTCATTCTTCGATGAATTTTCTCGCTTTTTCTCAGCGGGCAAACAAGGAAACGAAACAACGAAGATGAAACTGAAGAAAAAGTTCTGTTCTTTTTCCGAAATCTCTGCAGAGACCCATTCCGTTCTCACGCATTTTCTCGGAAGGCCAATAAAACATCAGAAACTTGAAACCCCAGTAAGAGGCTACGAGATTCAAGCAAAAGTTCTTAATTTTCCTGAGAAAGCTCTGTTCTTTATCACTAATCCCAGAAACCCGTTTCCGTTCTCATGCATTTTCCCGAAAAGCAAACAAAACATCAGAAAGTTAATCCCCTAAGTAAATAAACACGAGATTCAAGCAAAATTTCTGAATGTTCCTGAATTTTCTTGGGGAGCTCACCTCGATAAGTGCGTGTCCTCGCATCAGATCGAGAAACAATTCCAAGAAGTGGAAGAAGAAGCACCAAGAATGACTTGCACATGAGCGAAGGGTCGACCCGTTTCTCCATTCTCGAGATCTCTACGGGAATAGATTCTTAGAGAAGAAACAGAATAAAATTTTCTGGGAAAAGAGAATTTTCTCGGAAGGAGAGAAACAGAGTAAGAGAGCCAAAACCCAGAAGACTATTGTTGTCTGTTATACAAACGTTCCCGCTCTCATTCTCATCAACTGTTCTCCAAATCCCACATAATAAATATTAGCCGTCGATGATTTCTCACCCCCAACGGAAATCAACGGCCATCAAGAGAAGTGAGCATTCTCCCTATTACCTAACAGCACCAGATAATCGCCGTCGAAACATTTTGACGGCGGTTAGCAACATAACTCTTGCCGTTAACTCTTCGTTTCGAGTCAACCAAAACTCGCAAAACGACATCGTTTACTATCCAAACCGGTCTCCGGTTTATACGGTCCAATCCGCAGGCATTTTCTTTCAGAGTTTATTTACCCTCTAATTCTTACAAATTCAACCAAAATTTCGAAAATATGTCCATCTTGAACTTTCAGGCACTTTAATTGCCACTTTTAACACTTTAATTTCCAAGATAATGTATTTGTATGGTTATACGAAGAATAGAAACATATATTTGTCCATAAAAAAAGGTTTATTTGATGAGATTAGTACAAAATATAATGTTATCTATCACGAAGTACCAAATAACAGACCGAAGACGCGGACTATGGAATCTCTTCCTGACGTGTTTTCAGGACATGTCGGGAATGTAATGTACCTACGTACTTTAGCCGGTGCTACCAGATAGATCCCCGGAGAAAGCGCTGCCGTAAGATGTAGAACCAGTCTGTGACTGCGACGTGGAGATTCCACGAGCTTTACGCATCTGCCTTAACCGGAAAACATCTGTGGGAAGTGGCTGGCTTTGTACGGTTGATGTATCATCTTCTTCTTGCCCTGTTTCGCAAGACATTAGCATGCAAGCAAACAAATTAGACAACATAATTTGTACACACAATGTGTATGAACTTACTGTCTAAATCCTTTCTCTTTGCAGATCTTCTGTCCCTTGATAATCTTTGAGAGGGACCACCTGGATGAGACCTGGTCGAACCCGAGGTCTCACTTGGATTAGGAGAAGTGTTTGATGGAGTCTTTGCGGAAAATCCAGGCCTCCCCGTCTGATACGTTGGTATGTCACTCTGCAAGCATATCGATAGAACAATGTCCACATTCGGCGTCGGACCTGAAGAATTGATGAACAGTGACCGATTATTGGTTAGAGGTAAACTATTCCGATATGCTTAGTTGTAAGCATGAGTTGGAATCATGCAAAGAGATTACCATCAACAACCGGCAAATTGGCTAGAAACGCGGCCAACGCAGGAGGAGTTGCCTTCGGTATCTCATCAGATCTGCTGGTGGATCCATGAGAAGGCACAGCAGTCACGATACTAGGGGAGGCAGTGGAAGCAATAGGCACCGCTTGCTTAGCCGCCCTAGCAAGCTCTGAAGTTGAAATAATCAGCCAAAAACATAGGGAGCAAGATACATGTAGGAGGGTTAAGGACCACTGGGACAAGAGAGCAGAAACATGTCAGAACTCGGAACCAAATACCTGATTTCTGTGCCGGATCATAAGCAACCATTTGAGATGTGTCTGGATAGATTACTTTCGAGGATGCAGCTCCGGTACCTGTTTGATCGTAAGAAGATGTTCATAATCAGAGATCAGCAAACTCCGTCACAACGGAATTTCCACCAGAAAATTTACGGATCATACCCACAGTTCTGGAACCATTAGGTACATTTGCCTTCTCCACTTTCTTATTCATATTCTTGGCAAGCAACTGCAGCGAATAACCAAGATGGAGTTAACCAAAGCAACGGGGACATATTGATTATTGACTGTAGAATGTATATATAGCCATAAGCAGATAGAACCATTGGCTAGCATGGTACTCGTCAATGCTGACCAAACTAAATGCATCTCAGCAGCTATTCACACCAAGTACAACATGCTGCATGGAAATGTACCTCTTGTCGGGCTAACTGATCAAGATCCTTGGAAGAGCAAGGCAAAAGATCCATGAAACTGTATCGGGAGACAACATCTTGTAGTGAGCTTTCCAGTGAGGACAATCCCTCTTCCCCTATCCTGGAAAGTGCTTCTTTCATTCTCTGCTCAACCTACACAAACATTATAGATCTGATGAAATGTTTTCATAGTAGTGCGACAAGAGGCAGCCACAGATATAAAAGAAGCTTTATTGTGCTTGCATAAACCTCAGAAATATATCAGATATAGAGAAATCAAAATTGAAAGCACACATTATATCAGACATCAAATCAGGTAACGAAAAACTACCTTTAACATGCTAGCCAAATCTCCATATGTTCGCTCAAATTGACAGAATCTTTTCCAGACCTGCAAATGAGAAAACAAGTGAAGCATTGTCCTAGAAAGAATTAAGCACAAGTTTAGAACCCATTCATGTGAACTGACTTTATAAATTCACTCACAACCGTGCAGAAAAGCACAAGTTTAGAACCCATGCATTGTCCTAGAAAGAATTAAGCACAAGTTTAGCATTGTCCTAGTATCAGGCTCTTTCAAGTCGATAGATAGTAACTTCTTCATAAAATGCTTACCAGATTCATCCCCTGTAGATTACATGTTGCTTATATGAAGCAGGCCTTAGCACACAAAGTTTAAGCTTCTGAATTTCAAGCCATTAACTTGTCTAAATAAATTCACTCACAACCGTGCAATAACACAGTTGGTTAGTGATTTGTTAGCAATTTGTTTATTTTCCTTGTATCTCTTTCCATGCATACAAACAAACTTAAACTTTTCTCAAGGCTCAGATAAACTAAAACAACACCTTCAACATACCTCAACAGATTCCTCTGCTGGTAATGTGCTTAATGCCCGCTCGAATAGTGCCCTGATATTTCTGTCATCATTTAACCGAGACAAGAAATCTGCATACCTGAAGTTTGAACCAAAATTGGAAAACTTAAAGCTCTGTTATAAGAATGTTTGGAGAAAACCATGTCCAAAAATACTCAATCTCATATAGCACAAATATCCATCCCAAGAAAAGTCAAATTCGGGCTGAATTGTGTACAAGGAAAATGGGAATGCCAAATAACTTAATCCCACGGACTATAGATACTTCGTAATCAAATACAAAGGCAGGTGGGATGCCAATGACATTTCTTGGTAAATGCCTCGAGCTTCAAATTCAGATTATCACCTCAATCATTAAACCAATTCTGAGTCACCTCATTTTTGTCCATATTAACCATGAGAGAATTTAAAAAATGTCCAATGAAAAAAATATAAACAAAAGAAATTCTTAATAAGGATGGGAGTGACACTCACTCAAGAATGTAAACAGGTTCATTCATATAGCGTTTCAAACCTTCTTCAAAGATGTTGTGTGCAACCTGCATACCAATATAAATATGGAATTTACTGGGGACACTGAAAGGAATACGACATAGGTGGACGCTTTAAAAGTAATCAAAACAATGACAAGTAGCTAAAAAATATAAGAGAAAGAACTAACAGCTGAAAGAGAAGAAGAAGAATGTACAGACAAACATTAAGGCACATCATTTGAATCAAGTTATAAATAGGATAGCATGGCAATGAGCATATATACCTACACCATTAAACTAATTGAAGAGTTTCATAGAGTGAACAACAGCAGTTCATCAACAACCAACAATATTTAAATATTATTTTGATTTCAAACTAGGATACCAGGCTATGTCAAGACAAGATTTAATCATCCTTGTCATCAAATTCTCTTGGATTATAAGAGGCTGAGCGTTAACCATGGTAACAAAAGGAGCCCCCAAGATAAATGCAAGAAGACTATAATACAATCATATGGAAATTTATAACCTTGATCATACACCACTAAATCCTACATACCCCGTTTCTTCATAGCGAGTTTAACATACCGACCAGATCCAACCAAAAAGATAGTGTGGAAAACAAATGCAGGGAAAAAACCTTTGGATCCTTGTCCAGACAAAAGGCCATCATAGCAAAGGCAACATACACATGATATGTGCAGCTGGGAGATTTTCTAGCATCTAAGAAGTACTTGCGAGCTGCTTCAACGCCCTCAGTCCTCCTTAGAAAGCGAAGAAACTACAGAAGGAGAGAAACAGATGAGCATCGGGTGAGCAAAAATATATAAATTTTTCTGAAGCTATTATGGCGTACAGGAGAAAAACAGATAATCAAAAAGAGAAAACAAGCATAGGTAGGCTTCTCATGCTCTGTTTGAATATTAGATCTTTCCAATCATAACATGTTTCCCGAGTTATCCACTAATCCACAAAGGTCAAGAAAACTGTGTATCGACAAGCATGTATTATGGAAAGAAAACAAATAACTCAGGAGAGTTCTTACTTGTATATGTGCCAAAGAGTTTGTGCTAAGCCCCAAAAGACTTTCATATAACTTCTTTGCTGACTGAAAAATAAGACAATATCAGGAATTAGACTAAGAATAAAGGAAAAAGTCAGATGATGAGAAGGTAAGCAAGCAGCCAAAATATAACACCTGGATAGCTCCACGAGATTCCTCCAGCTCAGCATAAGCATATTTCAGCATTTCCGAATCTGACATAAAAGATCAAACAATATAACTCCTAACCTTGGATAAAAACGACGGGCATAGACTCATAACATGTCACACAGCAGAGAGAAATGACTCCTCATGAATTGAACAATGAGAAAATCAGTTAAATCGTAAAATTGACTTAAATGAGGAGGAATCTAAAGTAGCAACGGAAAAATAGTTAAGCCTTGTAAAGTTAATATTCTACAAACATAATGAAACACATGGTAGATAAAGTTTACCCGGCAGAGCATTGAGAGCTCGCTGAAATACTTTGACCGCAGCATCAGCAGAACCACTTTTTATGTGCCACTCAGCATAGTCATACCATACATCAGGGTAGTGATATAAATACATCAGACACTGCAAAAGCAAAAAGTGACAAGCTCCAAATTAAGATAGTACTAAATACTTCACACAACTAGTGTCATGGATGTTGGTCTTTTGCCAATGAGATGGTGAATCAAGATGTGTCTTGACATTAAAATGTGATTTTTTTAGCATGCGCGCCTCACAGAATCGTGGTATACCTGCTCATAAGTGAAAATGATCCGCTTATTTGACAATGTGGCATCGATTCTTTGAGGGTTTCCTCTGAAAAAGAAAAAACTATAGTTAGAATTATGTTACTTTTGGCAGGACTAGTTGAGGATCCAATAATCACTAGTTAAAATATAACCCGGTACTAATAAATTCCAGCTTTCTACAAGTGTGGTCACTGTCAAACAATAACTGGCAAAAAGTCTGAAAGTCTCTCAACTAACCGTTATTGAACCCAACAAAAAAATATTTACCCATGAATAATGTTGCAATATAATAATTTCCAGTATTAAGTCATTCTAGTCACGCAGACCATAGCATACACCATCACAACATATCCAAGGGAGTCCCAAAGGAAAGGTAAATTGATATGCTAAAAGTTTGTTATCACTGATTGGAAACCCAATAGACAAATAAGATGATTGATGACTTCTTACTTTTCAAAGGCTAAAAACTTCTTCCAAGCCATCCACTGAGCTTCTTCCTGTATTCCAAATCATAAAATGGTAAGAGCGTAAGAAAGGGAGCAAATACCGGAAGTTGCATCCCAAAGACATGTGTATGCCTATGTAGATAATATGCGATCTTAAGATGTGAAATTATAGTGTCTGCCTTTTCATAGCCAACTGATGGTTCGATAAATTGGATAAAAAAAAAAGGAAAACAGGTCCCAACAGTTGTGGATGGGGCAAAAGATGTAAAAACTCTTAACCTTGGATGATCCTTTTGGCGGTACAGCAAGCATGTTCCAATCAATTTCGTCAATGTACTTCTTGCGCTCCCTATATACAGCTCTGGCACTGTTAAATTTTGGTTGATGCTCTGATATGAGACCTTTGGCCTGTTTACAGGATATATTAAATTGTCGATCAATTGAATCAGAATCAAACAGATGTTCATACACACCGATAAACATCAAAAGTGTCAGTATAATAAGAACCCAGTAAAATGGAAAAAATGGACATTGTAAAGCAGAGGTTTACCAATTGACGGCTAACAGAATTTTCAAAGTTTTCATAATC
Source organism: Tarenaya hassleriana (assembly GCF_000463585.1). Classification (NCBI taxonomy): domain Eukaryota; kingdom Viridiplantae; phylum Streptophyta; class Magnoliopsida; order Brassicales; family Cleomaceae; genus Tarenaya; species Tarenaya hassleriana. Next base: position 4,370,314 of record NW_010965372.1, on the reverse strand, counting down.
TTTCCAAAGTTGCTCAACATGGTGAGTCGGATTTACAATAGCTCTCTGATACACTTTCCGCAGAACAATTTTCCGCTGCGAGTCCTCCTGTGGGCTAGGAACCTGAAATAAAATCTAAGTATTTCATTCTTGGTATCAAGTGATTATCATCAAATAAAAACAAAAACGATTAAATGATATAACAAACCGGGAGAGACTTCAAAAAGGAAATGTACTCCATCCATATAGGCCCGGATGCTATGTCTGTCCCTGGTGATCCAAACATCCAAAATAAGGGCCATCAGCAAAGCCCTTGGTATCAAATGACTTAGCATATACTAGTGGATATCAATGTTATCTATATGATGCCAGCTGATTATTATCAGTTGGTAGAATCATGTACTCTTTAAGCTCGAAAAGAGCTGGAATATTATGCTGATCTTCTCAAACTTTAAGGCAGAGACAACCTATGTGGCTCTATGAATACCACAATTAAAAAACAGGTTATGAAATGCAAATTTGTACAACCCTCGATTTTTAATTTAATTCAAAGGTTATTCCACAGATATTCCAAGAGAACATTCAGATCCTTGACAACTCGTATCAAATTACGAAATCACTAACCCAAATCAGTTATTTCCATCGGCTGATCAAGGCAGCATGGACTAGACAATATAAGGCCAACAAATTCATGAATAGCATGAAACATATATACAGCAAAGATAAAGAAGTAAAGAAACTATATGTGATGAGACAAAATTAAAACCATAAGCAACTAATACTGCAAAGGAAGATAAAACTAAGAGCCTTTGTTAATTTGCATAAATCTTGCATTGGTGACACATAACAATGCTCAAACTCGTATCCTTTACCGATCTGCACCAGAACTACTCCTTTGTTCGAGAAAGAAACTTCCTCCAAATATTGGAAGTACAAGTACATTGAATTAAGATGAAAAATAAACAAGACAGAAGCAACCTCCCAAGAGAGAACCGCACCAATATAATTAAGCATAAACTCAAAAGCCTTTCTGGTCTCTTCTTTGCCCTCTGTTCCCTTCTTGTCATTAACCTTCCTGATGAACCGAATGTAAGATTGCCTAATACAACAGAATGTTTTGAATTAGATTTTTAGGAGTTTGCAATAATTATTTTGGGTTAAGCAATAGAAAGAAATTTAATGATCAAGTAAGAGCAAAGTACAGTCTTCTTCAGATTCTTATCAAGAAAGACAAAAACTCAGGGAGCATTCATCTACTTCAAGACCATGCTTCATCTCACTTAATCATATGAAGAGATTTTTATGTCGCCAACGCTAGCTCAAACAGGAAGAGCTTAATCTAACTTAGAACTAAGTTATATGATATCCACTAAGTTGGACACAGTATGCCTGAACTGAAGCCCATGGAAAACATAATCAACAAGAAAAAAGAAGTTGATTCTAATTCAATAAATAGTCCGTATATTACTTCAACTGTTAGGTAGGGCTGGACTGCAGTTCAATTTATACCTCAATCACTACCATTATCATAAAGCAAAAACTGCTACCTACAACAGAGATAAAATAACACGCAGTAAAAAAAACATGGGACAAATGAAACCATCTATTACTCAATGGGGTGAAATAATAAAAAGGGGCTTCAATTTTCATACCCAGAGAACAGGTAAAAGGCTTAAACTTTGACAGGTGAAAACTTCAAAACTCGGTCATTGTCACAATACAATCTATTTCGCAGAAGGCTGGACACCAAGGCAACACATCAACCCAAGACCAAAAGCCCTTCCCTTTTGCACACGGTTTGAGCTATCCATGTATCAAATCCAACAATATTATGCCAAATACACATGCTGATTTTTTAGTTAAACAAAGAGAGAACACAGAAAGCGATTAGGAGAAAGATATAGCATCGACATGAGACAGCTTATCATACCAGAGAGGAACTTGAAGACAAGTCAATAAACAACGACTAAATATCTGCCTCGTAGCATCGTCGTTGTTCACAGCCATGTGTGCCTCCACATATTGCTTCCAGAATCTTGCCTACAGAAGAACTCGCAATTCAGTAAAAACCCACTTAACAAAATCGGAACTTTCGGTCAAAATCACCGGACAATCCAAAATGGAATAGCAGCGAAGGTTCATGGGAACTCACAGAAGTTGGAAACACAGACAAGAGCTGCTCATATATAGGCGTGGCCTGTGCAATTGGCAAGTGCTAAACAAAAATCCAAAATTTACAAAAGAAATAGAATCAGAAATCTTCTAATGAAACAAGAATCCAAACACATAAAAGAACCAAAAAATTTTGAAACCAGAGAATGATCGATACCAATGCACTCTTCGCCAAAGCCTCCGCCGACCCAACGTTGTACTTATCGGCCATGAATTCCGCCGCCAGATTAACTGGTTGCTCGGTTTCCGCGAAGACGAAGAACGCGAAACCCTAGAAATAGATTCTTCAGTCCTAGGATATGTCGGCTCCGGAGGTATATAACGCCGCCGTGAAGCAGAACGGAGAAGTTCACAGCCACTGCATAGGCGAAGGAAGTACTCCCAGACTCTCCCGAAGCTT
>NW_010965372.1:4350589-4366989 GCF_000463585.1 Tarenaya hassleriana | reverse complement strand
TCCCTACGGAATTTAAACGGGCTTGGGCCAATCTATTCATAGACAGTCCAAACAAAAAACTATAAATTGCATTAAGAACCCCAAAGAAAGGAAATATTCCATAATGGCCTCAAACAATTAATATGGTAACATCATCAAATATGTAAATTTTTTTATTATACTCATTTTTTGATATGGTAAACTATTTTACGTCCTAATTATTCGTAGATAGACGTTGAATTTTATTATGACACGATGAAAGAAATATAGTTTTTACATATATAATTGCTTTGTTACAAATCTAAGATTTTAAAAGATAGTATTTTTTAAAACATAAAATAAGTTAATATATAAAAAAATATGAGGTAGTCTACTGGTTATCAATATTTTATCTCACAAATATATGTATATAATTGTTTATATTTAAAACTTATTAAGAAGTTTATCATATAATTTTCGCACCAAGTAGTTCATTGCTATATGGTCTTAACAGCAAATGGTTCTCTAAAATATTTAATATAATATCAACTAAAAAAATATTTTTAATACAAAAAATAACAGATATCCTTTAGGGTTTCTAATTGTGTTTTTCTAGTTTTGGCAAAATCATAAATGTAAAATTGCTACATAGTAGGTAAATAAATGATTGGAAGAGAAAGGAAACAAATCCATAGGATTAAAAATCTCTCTAATAGCATAATGGACGGTGGAGATTATGATTGTACTATCCAACGGTGGTGGTTATTCCGACACGTCTTGCTTATGTCAGCAATGTCAGCAGGCGTCGGTCAGGTGCTTTATAAAAGCGTAAGAGCACGTTGCTACTTGCTAGCGCTCCCGGGAAAACCATCTCTGTTGTTTCATCATTTCCCTCCCCTCGCTCTCTCGCGCTTCTCGATTTCCTGGAACCCTAATTCTTGTTTACCCATTTGTATTCAGGTACGTCATGATCCGAATTCCCGATTTCCTGGAACCCTAATTCTTGTTTACCCATTTGGAATCGAGGCTTTTGATTTGATCATATTTTTTGTTTTTGCTGCCTTTTGAAGTACTTGTATTGCTTTTGATTCGATCATGTTTTTGTTTTTGTCTGAGGAAGCTGATACTTAGTATTTTTTCGTGGTTCTTGGTTTAGGGTTTGTGTTAGGTTTGATGCTTTGCGAACCGAGGCGAAAAGTTTCCATCTTGATGTAAAAGGAAGAGATTTGCTTTATTGACATAAGAACTCGAGATCTGGTGGGTTATAGTTTCTCTTTTTAGGGTTCATTTACGTGCCTTTTCTTTAATTTCCATTGATGGGTGACCAAGACTTAACAATTGGAATGAAAAGGATCGATTTTCCAATGTATTATTGTGAATGGCTTTCAAGAGACCGGCTTGAAGAGTATGTGAATTCGATTGCTGACATTATCTCTGTAGGATTTCCAGAGTGTTACTAATGCTGTCTCAACTGTAACTTTTGTTGCTGCAGGATGAGGAGACTACACGAGGTGTTTCGGAGAGCCATGATTCAGTAAATGGTGCTACTTTTAGACATTTATCATATTCCATAGCTTGCGAAACAGGCAAGTGGGATGAAAATATTTTCATGCTAATCGAAGCTTCGTCGTGATCACTAATTTGAGAACTTTTTGTTTGTTTGTTGCGTTGACAGGATAGTTTCCCATGGAAAGAGGTCAAGGGGTCAATACTGTCCCGAATTCTAACCATATTGACAAGTCGAGGGTGCTGGATGTGAAGCCACTTCGGACATTGAAACCTATCTTTCCAAATGCTAATCAAGGTCCTCCCTTTGTGTGTGGTCCGCCTTTCGGCTCTTTTCCTTCTGGGTTTTCACCTTTTTTCCCATTTGGAGCACCCAAACCGTCGCAAGATACTCCCGATCTCAATCAGACTGAGAACACACCACCTCCTTCATCTATTCCACCTCTTCGATCATTTAGAGCACCTGCAGTATCCAATGGCCCGAGCAGCTCTGGTGGCCCTAGCAGCTCAAGTGGCCTTAGTGGCTCTAAAAGAGGACCTGGTCGTCCAAAGGGCTCAACTAATCTGAAGAAGAAGGAGAAGACCGTTAACAAAGAGCCTAATTCGGCTTCTGGTAGGCAGGAGGAAAGTTCTAATCGGAATTTTGACAGTGGGATCAGCATAGCAGAACAAGAAGATGGAAATAGGGAAACAGTTCTTAGTTATTGATGCGGTTTGACGCAGTCAAGAGGCGGCTTAGCCAATTATTAGATGCAAAGCGCGCGACTTTTAAAGCGGCAGGTGTTTTGATGAGCAGAGGGTTCCCGCACAAATATGAAAAAGAGAGTGGGGGCTGTTCCTGGAGTTGAGGTGGGCGATATCTTCTATTTCCGGATAGAGATGTGTTTGGTGGGACTTCATTTCCAGACCATGGCCGGCATTGACTATACGATTGTTAAGGGTGGGGCTGAAGAAGATACTTTTGCAACCAGCATTGTTTCATCCGGACATTATGGTGATGATGCCGAGGATCCTGACTGTTTGATTTACAGTGGGGCAAGATGGCAATGCAGACAAAAACGGGCAAGCATCTGATCAGAAGCTTGAAAGAGGCAATCTCGCTTTAGAGAGAAGCTTAAAGAATGACAATGTTGTAAGAGTCATACGAGGAGTCAGAGATGTGAATTGTCAAACTACAAAGATCTATATATATGACGGACTTTTGTCGATCAGAGAATCTTGGGTAGAGAAGGGGAAATCTGGCTGCAACACATTCAAATATAAATTGGTGAGGCAACCGGGGCAGCTTTCTACTTTTGCTGTCTGGAAATCAGTTCAGAAGTGGAGGGACGGTCTGACTACGAGGACTGGGCTTATCCTTCCCGATCTCACGTCCGGAGCCGAGAGTGTGCCTGTCTCACTTGTGAACAGCGTTGATGACGAGAAGCGGCCTGCTTATTTCACTTATATCCCAACCTTAAGGTACTCAGAATTCTTCAAAACGACTCAGCCTGCAGTTGAGTGCACCTGTCGTAACTCATGTGCACCAGGAAATCTTAATTGCTCGTGCATCCAACGAAATTGGGGTGATCTCCCTTATGCCAATGGGATCCTTGTATCTCGGAGGCCGATGATATATGAATGTGGTCCGACCTGTCCATGTCATATCAGTTGCAAAAACAAGGTTATCCAGACGGGATTGAAACTCTGCACTGAAATGTTTAAGACGGAAGATCGTGGTTGGGGCCTTCGTTCCTGGGATCCTATCCGTGCTGGTTCTTTCATTTGCGAATACGCCGGTGAAGTCAAAGACAATGACGGGCTAAGGGAGGAAGACAAAGGAGATGAATATATGTTTGATACGTCTCGTGTTTATAACTCTTTCAGGTGGAATTGTGAACCTGAACTAGTGGAGTATGCTTCAGAGGAAACTCCGGAGGAGTTTGATCTTCCATCGCCGCTCGTCATCAGTGCCAAGAATTCCGGAAACATTGCCCGGTTCATGAACCACAGTTGTTGCCCTAATGTTTTATGGCAGCCGATGGTTTATGAACGCAACCGGAAATCATTCATCCACATCGCTTTTTTTGCCGTTCGACACATTCCTCCGATGACGGAGTTGACGTACGATTATGGGGTTTCACGTGGGGGCGGGGCCGGGGGTCGAAGGAAGTGTCTGTGTAGATACGAGAAGTGCCGCGGCTCATTCGGTTAACGACGGAAAGAGCATTCATTACTTTAGGTAAGTAACTTTTGGGACGTTGATGAGTTTTCTTGCATGTAACTTTTGTTGTTGTTTTAGTTCTTAAATGGTAAAAAAGAAAGAAAAATTAGGTGTCATTTGTTGTTTTTATTTACCCAGGTAGATTTTTCTAGTCTTTTTTACTGGGGTAAATTTGTGAAATTAGTGTTGGATTTTCAATGGGTTAAATGATTCAGATCCATTGGATAGGAAAGTTTAAAAAAAAAAGGAATACTTGTGATCATGTCATAATCACATTCCTTGCTGTCGTATATGGGCCTATTGATTTTATATTGGGCCTGATGAAGAGGTCATACTCAGGCCCAACGTTTCTAAGACTTTTTTACAACTCGTAATTAGATGTTGATTATTGATTGGTAATTACAAAAGCTTTAAAACTTTTTCCTTAATAGATAAAATCGTACGTGCCGTATATGTATATATAGATAAAATCATATAAAGCTGTTGGAGATTCTGCTTTATCATTACGTCGTTCTTCGGCCGGTCTCCTCCTCTGGTACTGCTGCTACTGCTTAATTTGGGTTTTGGGGGGTTTCTTTTCTCCTCTTGTTCTGTGATTTCTCTCCAAAACTCGATTTCTGTTCATGCAATCCTGTGCCTTTTTTCTCCGATTCATGTGCGAGTTTCTTGTTGTTTTCGTGGTTTGAATACAGAACCCAAGAATTGTTTTTTTTTTATATATACATAAATTTGGATTGTTGAAGTCAATTCCTGTTTCTCGGACCAAGCAATTGATCTTTCAAGTCTTTCAGATCTCTTCGTCGGTAAAAGTTCTTCCCTTTTTTTGTTTTTTAACACAATCAAACCTCAAAGTGCAAAACTATTTTGTTCCTTTTCGATTGTTTGAACTGTTCGAGACGGAATCCTAATTGGAAATTTTCCTATTTGATCAAGCTTTGAAAAAAAAAATGGTGATTGCAGTGTAATAATAGCCCTTGTTGGAGCCATGGATAAAGAATCGAAAGGAATAGCATGGTTTGGTCATATTTACCAGAAATTAGAAGCTGTATTTGTGGAGGTGGATAATTTTGCTGCTCAGGTACTTCTTGCCGGTTTCTGGTTTTCGCTTGTGATCTTACTTTCTCTATGAGTTCGTCTGCATTTCCTTTTATTACATCAGTTAGATGCTGTTCTTGCGCAGACTTGTATCAGAGTGCCTGTTGATGATCAAGGCTTAGGATTTGTTAGTGATGAACCAAAGGAAGACTCGGAGAATTGTTCTTCTGGTGCTGTTGATATGCAGCAATGCCATGGTGATCTTACTTTACCAAGTTGCAGTGACCCTTCAGATGAAAACTTGGAGATTTCGAAATGCACCTTTTCGGATGAACGAGTTGATGGAAACGGTTCAAATGAGAAGCTATCAGAAGCAGTGTTGAGTGACGAAGAAACACGCCCGAGAGTTCCATCGATTGGTAATAACAATGAGACGGGGGTAACTTCTCTTTGCCTCGCAAGGCCAGCGTCTTTACAAGACATAGATAGAAGAGTCTCTGATGATAGTCAGAGCAATAGTTCTTCTACAGAAGCTCAACTAATATGCAGTTCTTCGGGGAGAGTTAGGACAGAAGTACCACGTAATGATTCTGATACCGTATGCTCATCTGGGCATACTTTGATTGATTCAAATCTAGTCCAAGTTGTCACAGAGGCTCCTGCTGTTATTGTTATAGAAGATATGGTGAAGAAGAGACCCATAATTTCGATTGGTTGGTGTCTCCCTTAATCTCGTTCTGAACTTTAATTCTGCTCATTGCATTTGTCAAGCTATGGTTTTTATCTTGCCCGCTAGAAAATTCGGTTGTCTCAGTTCATGAGTTGAATGCCATGTCCTTTATATATAATCTTAGTTATGTTTTCTAATGTGAGATTTGTGGCAGATAAGTTTTTTAGTAGATCATCTTCTGTACATTTTTCTTTGTTTGTAGTTTTGAACTGAGCAAAATCTATCTAATGTGCAGGTAATCAGGATTTCGGTGATGATGAGAATGATGCTGCTCCATTGGAAACAATCGAATTGTACGACATGGCAGACCGAGAAGAACTCTCAGCCGTTGACGACGCTGCGCTTTACGCGGTGCATCATAGGACGAGAAAACTCAGATCATTCAAGGTTTCCTCTCTCTCTCAGATGTGTGTTTGTGTCTGCTGTCCAGAATCTACACTTTCTTGTCACAGATTGTTCTGAGAAGTATCAGACTTGGGTTCTAAATTATGTCTTGTTTATCTTTCTGACAGAAGAAGATTGCGGATGCTTTAGCCCCAAAAAGACAGAGAGAGAAAGAGTATGAAAGGATCGCGATTTGGTTTGGGGATGCATCCATGGGGTCTGATCTTGACAATACCAAGAGACCGCCTGCACCAGAAGAAGATTCGGACTGGCAGCTGTTGTAGATTTTTTTATTATTATTATTATTACACAATGTAAAGAACCATCTACCCTCTCAGGCACTCGATTTTTTTTTCTCAATGGTCAAATTTGTTAAAACCCTTTTCCATGATCCTGGTCAAATTTCCTCCCTTTTCGTTCGTTCCCCGTAAACGGTGGTGGTATGGTATGACCGTCTTTTCCTGTATTCTGACAATTGGATAATGTTCAAGAATGTGGCGTACATTCACTCTTTAACTATCTGCATAACATCTCCAAGGTTTGATCATGTGCCTCAGTTATGACGGATTTTGTCCGTAGGATATAACTCGTTGGACAGTTCCTGTCCCTGCCTGGTTCCCATTCCCAGCTCCTGATTTCTTTGGACAAGTTTCAGAGCCTCAAACCTGAAACAGGTACCGATATATCACTCCTTGAGTTTCATTAGGTCACACGAGAGCTCGGTTTCCATCTCCAGACCTGGTAACAAGAACCAGGCCTCGAAGTGTTTTGTTGTCCAGGTAAGGGCAGCTCTTCCCTGTGTAAAACGGGTGAGACAGTCCCTCTTAAGACATTGCAGCTCTGTTCACATGTATTTTCAACAGATACAAACACTGATTATGATATAGCTCAAAAACTTCGATCTTGACGTCATCTAGGATCTGCATCGAAGATCCTAGCATAAGAATACTGATCAGCGTGTGGCCCGGGAGAGGGTTAGAACTCCGCGACCTAAAGAAGTCTGGACCGACATCTAAAACCAGGAGCCGATGAATCGACCATTAGCTGTCGTACGTTTCTAGCTTTTGTCCTTGATGCTGGACAAACGAATCCATAATGATCGTTCAATGAACCAACAGCTTTAGATGCAAGCATCAGTCAAGTGGCTGTTTTACACGTAGCCACCAAATCCAAAGATCAGATTCTTACGGTCGGACCAGTACTCAGTCCCTCGCCAGTCATATTTTCTAGTAGCCTTGTTGCTGTAATAAAATTTACTTTTCCTCTTTTATCTCAAGCGATGGCCACAGAGTGGATGGCAGCTATGGAGGCCACAGAGGTTTTTAAGAAAAGAACAAGGCTGTTCATTTAATGATATAAGCAGGACGCGAGTTACCTAAATTGTTCATCTTTTTCTGTACAGTTAAAAGACCTAAAACCAGAAATAATCCGATGGAGTGTGATACAAAAGGCATGACTTAGCAAGCAAATCTAATTGTGCTATTGATAGAGATGCACATTGAAATCAACAACATGATGGCTCTCACCTAAGCTATAAGCACTTTCACATGTTATTGGCTAATTACCCCTTATCAGATCCATGTCCTGAGGAGCTGTCACTGTCTGAATCTGCACACAAAAAAAACATGGGTATAGGCTCGGCTTTAATTCCGGAATGTAATGCCCAAAAGGCGAGAATGGAAAGCATTTTCCATGCTTACCACTAGAACAAGAACCCGAGTCACTACTTGAACTGTTAGAACTACTCGATCCACTAAGGTTGTTTTCTCGTTGAACGGGAGATCTCGTAGGTGGTGTTGCTCTGCCTGCTTTTAAAGTAAAGAAGAATTATTGATTTTGGTTCTTTTGGGTAACAATATATCTAGATACACGATCATCGAACCGAAACCGACATGATTTATCAAACTGAATCTCACCTGATTCAGTAACTCTCGATGTCCCAGTACCAGTTGCTACGACACTCTGTGAATGCAAAAAGAGAAAGATGATATTAATCACCGAATTAAGCAATTGACGTAACTAACCAACAGTCATTCGGGCTCTCACCAGTTCCTGATTAATATTGTGAACCGATTCGGCGTCTCTTTCTGAACCAAAACCATGATCCTCTTTTTTCTTGTTCAAGCTCTCCTTGTACTCTGTCACGAATCTGTGAAGCTCCCAAAGTGTTTCGAGATCAACACTATCGATATCCAGCTCGATCTCGTCATCTTGCTGAGAGAGTTCGGGATTCCTCTTTTTTATAATCTGAACAACAGTCTCTAGTCTGTCAAAGGGCAAGTCCTGAAGGTCTTCACTGAGTCTCCGTTTCTCTTCAAATGTCAGGTCCCTCGTACCGGGAGCTTCTTCGTCATCCTCTTCTTCTCTCTCCTCTTCTTCTCTGTCTTGTTGTTCCTCTTCTGGCTTCTCAGAGACCATAGTGACTGTTTCATGTTCCACAGGTGTCGTCATAGATTCTGCTCTCTCCAATGTCCAATTCTCGACAACCCGTGGAGGAGACGGGGAAGGAGTCGGAGCAGGTAATGGATCCACGACAGGAGTGTTTGTTGAAACAGGAACAGGAAACTCAAAACCACGGGTAGGTTTACGACTCCGATTAAGAATATCATACTGTGATTCAATGGAAACCCACTTCTCTTCTAACATTTTCAACAAATGCTCGGCCATGTGATGCACCTCGTGGCCCTTGGGGTTATACAACATTGCATTGTTAAAGGTAAGTCTCACATCCTCGGCGAACTCCAATGGCGATTTATACCAGTTTTTGCCCAACCTAGTCTTCACAGTACCCAAATCCATAGGTTTCTTAACAACGGTGTGATAATCATGCAAACCAAGCCCCTTCACATCCACAGGTGCATTGAAAACCCAACCAAACTTATGCTTCATCAATTTTGTAAGCAAATTGTTGCAGTTCTTGAGAATCTGAACCATACCTTTGTCCGTACCAAACCCACCCTTCTTACCGCCATTGCCGGCCTTCATCTTCTTAGCATCAGCTCTGGGCATGTCCCCGAGACCTCCGGAGACATTTTCACGGGGCTCGAGCCGTTTGATCAAGCTCCGAACTTCATCCAGCTCAGCTTTCAATTTCCTCTTCAAGTTCCTAACTTCGAGCTTCGAAATCGAATTTAAACTTATATTCACCATGTGGTGATCATCCTCCGATGCAATAGAATTGGTCGGAGAAACAGGTGGAACCGGCCGTTCCTGTCTCGACGCCATTGCGGGCTTCGGCCGACTCTGGCTTTTGTTGCCGCTCGCGGTCCATCTATGCTTCGGTTTCGAAGCTCCGACACCTTGTAATGGACCAGAAGCCATCCCGAAAAATTAAGCGTGGGACACGAATCTAGGGTTTTATATAGGGTTTTTGGTAGAAGCAACGTGATAAGGAAAACGAAGGAACAGAGAGGGGTTAGGGTTCTTGATTGATCAAGGAATCGACAGAGAAGAAACCCTAGAAGCAAAAGGGCGAGTCGCAGCGACGCTAGAAGAGAGGCGTAGGCACACGCGCTTTAGCACATCCCACAGAATTAGGAAGAGAACACAAGTGTAATGCGATTATACAATTTCTTCAGGCGCGTCTCTGACTATTAAACCAGACCGGACATTAAACCAACCCTTTGTTTTGGTTTTGTCTTATTTTCGTTTCCTTTTTGTCGTCTGCTCTTTAATTATTTTTATCCATATTTGATTTTCTTTCACAATGTAAACCTGCCAAAAAAAGTTTATAAAATCACCTAAATTTACTAAAAAAGTCAAAGGAATTATTTCAACGTTCATTTGATCTATAAACTTTGATCTATTTAGATTTTAATAAAATATTTTACTAAAAATCTTTTTTTTAAAAAAAGCTTAACATTTTTCGTTTGATTAATCAAACGCGTGAAAAAATAGTAACATTAATCTTTTTTTTTTAAGATTAGAAGGATGGAAAATAAACATTTGTCGATTTAAAAAAATGTCGGGACACTTTATAACTTTTTATGTAAAACAATTAAAATTTTATGGATTTCAATGAAGATGATGGACGGGATCTGATATCAACTAATGAACACATTTCTTCTACATCTCAAAGAATATGGTATTAATATAATATTAAATGCTAACTATATTTAAATTTAACATATTCCATAGCATTCATTTAACAAAGCCATGTGCAATCCATTGAAAAATGAAACCTAAGATCGAGGAGATCCGATTTCTATGGCAAAAAATTAATAATATAATTAAAATAAATAATCAACTTTCAATTATTGAAACCATAACATGACAAAAGAAATGGCCTTTAGGCATCATTCTTCAAGAATTTCTTCTTCTTCGACTTCACTCTCAATCAAGTTCTCTGCGATCTTAACCTTAGTTATCTTCTTCTGTCCTTATTACTGTGTCTTCTTCTCCCGGTTCAAACTGTCGCCGGAGACTTCATCGCCGGAAAATTTTCCGTTCACCGGAGATCTTCGAGACTTGGCATTTCCTTGGAACAAACTCTCCTTTGGACCCATTTCGGAGAAGCTAAGGCTCGCGGTTTTCTGCAAATCATGGCCTATCGGTTCGATCCCGGGAGGGATGGAGCGTCATGCGTTCACTCTCTACACTTCTCTCGCCTCGAGAGGCCACGAGATTCATGTTTTCACGGTTTCTTCCGACGCAAGAAACAGCTATAGTGAGCTTCGAGATAACGGGAATCTCCGTATCCACTTCGTCCCAAACGATCATGGATCTCTGAACTGCTCATTAGCTTTCGAGATCTTCAACAGAATCAACGATGAGAAACTCTTCGATTATGTTCACACGGAGAGTGTCGCCCTTCCTCATTGGCGAGCAAAGATGGTGCGCAATGGAGATGTTGCTGTGACATGGCATGGGATATGGTACGAGATCATACACTCCAAGCTGTTCCAAGAGCTTTTATGGGGCAAGAATTCCCCAAAAATCTCGGGTTCTGATCTCCGAGAAGCGATCCCGAGACTTGTCGATGAGATCAGCTTCTTCCCGAGCTACAAACACCATATCTGCATTAGCAAAAGCGCAGGAGAGATCTTGGTTAACATCTATCAACTTCCTCGTGAAAACGTCCACGTCATTCTCAACGGCGTCGACGAAACGAAATTTGTGCATTCTCCTGAAGCTGGAGAAAGATTCAGGAAAAAACATGGAGTTCCTGATGAGAAGGGTAACTTAGTGATGGGAGTGTCTGGAAGATTAGTGAGGGATAAAGGGCATCCGCTTCTATACGAAGCCTTCTCGTTGATCTCGAAACGATACCCAAAAGTCTATCTTCTGGTCGCGGGTTCGGGTCCCTGGGGAAAAAGGTATGAAGATTTAGGCGAAAACGTTAAGGTCTTGGGAGCTTTAGAACCCGAAGAGCTTTCTGATTTCTACAACGCTCTCGATGTTTTCGTGAATCCGACTCTAAGGCCTCAGGTATAAATATACAGTTAATATTCTATTGTAAAATCAACGTGGTAATTACGTGATGATATGTTTTATAAGATTATCCTAATATTTAAATTTGATTTCAGGGACTTGACCTGACACTGATAGAAGCAATGCAGTGTGGGAAACCCGTGGTGACGCCTAATTATCCGAGCATTGTCGGGACTGTTGTAGCGAACGAGAGCTTCGGGTATACGTTTTCTCCAAACGTGAGATCTCTTGTAAAGGCATTGGATTCGGTCGTCGGAGACGGGATTAGGGTTTTGGAGATGAAGGGAAAGGCGTGCAGGGAACACGTGGTTTCGACGTTCACAGCGACGAAAATGGCTTCGGCTTACGAGAGATTCTTTCTGTGTATGAAGAAGGAGAGATTTTGCAGATACCCTCTGCCTACAGATCTTTGAAGTTTCTCGTTTCGTTGCAGTTTCTAGTTTCTTGCGTTACAAGCAAACTGTCTCTGATATCTGCATATGTATACGGATGGATTCAGACCCAAAATCTCTAAAGATACGAAGTTTGAAATCAATAATGAACCGATTTCTCAATCAATACGATAACAACATCGCACCTGTAAGAGTAAACAAAAAGAGGGCATGTCCACATTAGAAATTGCAGAACACGAGCTGCAGAAACTCGTGAAGAGGCTGAGTTGACACTTTCATGGCTCTCGTACCAAAAATAAAACAAGAAAATGGAAGAAACAAGACCTGGGTTTCGTAGTTCGTGATTCCAGGGCTCGATTCGTGGAAGAAATTAGGAAAGTGGAAAGGAGGAAGAAGGAGACGAGAGGTCGAATTTGAGCTGTTCTTGAATCAGAACCCTGTTTTGAACCTCGATCAATTCTCTGCCACACTTTTTTCTCGTGTGTGTGTGTGTGTGTGTGTGTGTGTGTGTGAGAGAGAGAGAGAGAGAGAGAGAGAGAGGGAGAGATTTTAGCCATTGTTAATTTCTCCGGTCGTATATACGAGATATCATAATATAATGGGATAAATTAAATTATTCAGTTTCATGTTTACATAATATTTCTTTTACTTTTTTTTTTAAAAACTTTCATTATGCAAGTCCACCACTTTTCAGTCGTTAGGTACGTACGTGCGTGACAACATAAAGCATGCAAAAACGTATCATTAATATACTATATGTATATATATATATATATATATATATGTATTAATATACTTGTTTTTTTTTCACAAACCACAACGACTGATTATTTCATGACAACAAACATCGTGGTACAAAAGAGGAGATTTTGCATAAACCAACCGGTTTACACAAATCTGTTCTCTCTCAAGAATCGATACGATATGATCATGTAACATCTCCCTCATCAAAATTTTCTGAAAACACACAATCATAAAACGTACAAAATGGCTACTATATATATCATGCCAATATATATATATATAGGAAGGAGACTAGTGATGGCGAGGATCAGGGCCTCCAGGACTCAGTCTCATGGGCTCATCAAAGCCTTTGCCAATGAGCTTATCCATGCTTTCCTTCAACACCTTCTTGGCTTCGCTTACCAAACCGCGTTTCCCGTTTGCCTTTGCGTTCATCGTCTGCAGCGGCCGAGACGCAGAACGCGATAACAAAACGCAGATCAATAACAAACACACCCACATCCTGAAATTCGCCATGGTATACAAATGTGTGTATTGATTCGGTGAATGTCGATGTACAAGTAATGTTTTATAAGGTGTAGATTCTCATAGTGCTCGAGAGGGGGGCGATATATATATATAGAGAGGCTTTGGCTTTGAGATCTTGAATCTCATTTATATATTAACTTTTTTTTTATAGGTCTACGTTATTAAATAAGAAAGTCCCACCAAAAATAGAATTCTAACAACTAAATGAAATTGAATAATCATATGTATATATATAGAGAGAGAGAGAGAGCCAAGGCGGTCATGAAAGACACTTTCTATTGGGAGCACGCACTTCGGATATATATTAAATTCAACGTACTAAATAGCATAATAGATTTATGATATGTTATTTTAATAGATTTCTAATGGATTTCAGAAATCATACGTATTAACAACTCATATATTTAAATTTAAGGTGTATATAATTTACTAAAAATTATTTCACATCTGACTAATGTTGGTTAATAAAATAGATAGTTATATTTATTTAGTGTTTTAAACGTGTCTAAGCGTGCATTTGAATGATCACAACAACCATATGAGACGTATTAAGTCGGAAAAAAAAAAGATGCCGACAGGAAAAAGGAAAAACGAACTAACGAATGAAAATACGCCACGTGGCCGCCTTTTGTGTTGACCAGAGTCAAAGTGAACCGAGCATGTTGGATTTGATGGACGGAGTGAAAACAACAGAAGTAACATTCCAAACTCCAAAGAATACTCTGTCCGAATTCTTTATTCAAATTGGTCGAACTGTTCACACTTCACGTCACATTTTCCTGAAGCAGTGAAATTAAATTTCCATATTTTTATTTAACTAAATACAAGATCACTCGTCAATAATATAGGATAAAATGAAACAAAATAAAAAATAATTTATACTCAAATATATTTTTTTTCCCAATAATCAAAATCATATCAGAATAATTTTGAATAGGCGACCGTCTCGTATACTAACTTTGAAAACGATCTCATGTTTGTGGCATCCGCTAGTGTTACAATCCGAATTTTGTACAAAAAAAAACATAATGATAAATTTATATTTTCTAATAAATATTACGAATATTTTATATATATTTTAAATAAAGATTATTTTATAGTTTTAAGAAGATTAAATGTAATTTTGTAGTTTTTAATAGAGCATATTACTTTGTAGTTATATCGAATATTTAAAAATACTACTAAATTTGAATCGGACGGATAATTTAGATTTACATCAAATCATCAAATTAAACCCCCCCATAAGAATAATTTAATATAAAAAATCGGATTTTTATTCTCCACAATTTTTCAATTTAAAGTGATATAAAAAAAAACTGAATCTGGGGTGCAAATTCCAACGTTTTCTTCATTTTGCAATAATAAGAACTTAATGGATATATTGGACAAAGTTAATGGCCTTTATTTTCTCTTTGATTATTTCAATTTTAAAAAAGGTCAAATAAGTAGGGAGGAGGATATTAGTGAAAGGTCATTGGGGGCAATGATTCATCTGTAGGTTGTGGCTAAATGTTATAATATTTTTTATATATAAATTTTATACAATTTGATAAAAAAAAAAAAAAAAAACTAAAAAGGAAGAAGGCAGTGCACTCAGATGAATTAGCCACCAATCTCTCGGTTGAATAAAAAAAAGTGATGAAGACACTATCTTCAATTCATTCAAAACACAAATCCAACTACTCAAAAGTATAAAAGATCAAGATCCATATATAAATTCCTAATTGTCGTGGACTGTTATAGGTTATTAAAATTGAGCTACAAAAATTTGAATACGATATGGAATTTCGAAAACATCATATAATTTTTTTAGATGTTTTAATCGTTTTTACTGATCGTTTCTACTATACATTTTTTTTTATCGTAATTTATATATTTATATTAATTGTTAATATAATATCATATTTGAAGACATTATAAATATTGTCATTCCAATTGGGCAAGAGAAAAAAAAATAGCATGAAGGACCCAACATGAGTCGGAGTTTCCCAGCGTATCCAAACTTCGTTGACTTCTAAAAAATGCCACTTTTAATTTATATTATTTATATTTCTGACTTTGTATTTTTTATAGTTACATTTTTATTTTCCGGCGCAAACTTATAATATACATTTAAATTGCTTTTGGTCTCACTTTCTAATTCTGCTGCTTAATGATATGAAGCTTTGCATTTTTATTTATATTCGTTTTGTGGTGAGGCTTTCCGATTAAATAAACATATCCACTCCTATAATCTTTTCGGCACGACGCACCATTAGTATATTCTAAGTTTTTTTTTTTCACTTTTACTTAGAAATTTCAATAGGATGTATTGCTTTCCAGCTATTCTGTATTATTATATGAAACCAACAAAAAACATATACGAGTAATAGAAATCTATTGGAGCATTTTTTTCAATAGGATACAATTTTTTTTTGTCTTACTGATTACACGTACAACATTTACCAAAACACATACAAATAAATCCATGTAATAAATTGGATTCTATGATTCTGTTATCATACATATAAATCAGAATATAGAATATATATATATACTGTAAATACTATCACTTATTATTTCACTCAGTGTTAATACATGAATTGACAATCTACCCGTTATCAATATTAATAGACGAAATCAAATGATAATAAATGATGTGGAGACAATACAATTTTTAGATATATTAACCCAATAATTTTTTTTTTTAAAAAAGATGTTGGCAGATTTCAACTAAGAAAATATCTCTAAAAAATGTCTAATATACAAAACATTAAATGAAAGAAAAGAAAATCGGACAAAGATTAAGTTTTAATTCAGGATGGGTTAAAAGAATGAAAAAATATATATATATATAGTAAGTTGAAATGAAATGATGAAGGAGTTTAATTAAAAAAAAAAAAAGAAAAAAGCAGCACTAAGGATAAATAGATTGAGAAAGCATAATAAAGACTTCATATAGGTTAAGATAAGTCGGTCCTTTTCATTGAGTAGCCTCCTGGACCACTCTCATTGGTCTCTCTACTTAACTACCTCCGACCACCACGGTCTGGTCGGCATTTTCTCACATGATCCACTCGTAAGTCATAACCTTACCCAACTAAAAAAAAAATCTTTACAAAAACAAAAAAAAAAAAGAAACAAAACTTCAATAATATTGAAAAACCTCCTAAAACACCCAAAACAAAAAAAAAAAAGGATATGCATTTATACTGTAAATTCGATTTCGTGTAGTTTCACCTTTCATCAAATCAACAAAATCTAAGAATCTTTATGAATGATGAGAACCATAGGACAAGAGATGAAGAAGTGCAGACTGGGGAAAAAAAACTAGTCAGGTAGTAGAGGTAACCTGTCAATGGTGAAGGGTGAACCATCAGAGTCACCAGTGGAACCAAGAAACTCGTCGAATTCATCATCCTCATCGTCTTCGTCTTCGTCTTCATCTATGACATCGTTTGTGCCATACGGGAGTATCCGGAGACACATCTCGGACCCTTTGCACACTCTT
>NW_010965372.1:4330096-4350214 GCF_000463585.1 Tarenaya hassleriana | reverse complement strand
CGGTTCAAACCCATGTGAAGTTGTGATACTGCCGAAGAAATTATGTGCCGGGTAATTTGATATCACAATCATTAACAAAGAAGTGTGATTCACATAACAATTTTTCAAGTTCTTCTGATATGATAACCATCTGGATTCGTCGAAAAGAATTCACAAGTCATGGAAATTAAGCAATGTGTACGGACGAATAATTTAGTTGTGTTGTGTTGTAAAGCATCTCGCGAGTTAGAATTCAACACAAGGGTATTTACAAGTCCCGGGTTGTTGTTACTCGTACCTCTAGGGCATCCATCTTTTCCGACAGTTTTGCACCGTCTTCTGAACCAAACTCTCCTAGCCCATCTTCGTAATCGGTTAGTAATGCCCGTAATGCCTTGGTTACCTGAACAACCGAGCTAGTCTGTACGAAAGAAAAAAAAAGTATTCCTGTGTGAAATGCTGATGATGGGAACATTGCATCCAGAGAACAAGATCTCTGGTTTTTATTACCTTTGTTAGGTAAACAGGTATGCCGTGAGTTGTAGCCACTGATTTAATCCGAGGATTCTTCTTGAGCTTGGATTGCAAGGCGAGTAAGGCATCTGCTTCACTAATGTCGTCAGTTAACTCCACCACAGTTTCCACCTCTAATTGTTTAATTCCATGCACAACACTCGACTCTGCAACCTATGTGCAGAAATATGGAGGATTTCGTGAGATTTGAAACAAAAAGAAATGATCACTTTAATTATGGTTCACCAGAGAGAAACAAAAAGAAATCAGCATATTCATTTTCTCTCACCCCATAGACGTACAGATAGAGTGGCATTTCGTCTTTGATAACTTCAGCTTCGGTTATCTCCTCAGATGAGAGGAACTCGGATTTGGTTGCTTCTGAGATCAGCTCAGGAATATCTCTAGTAACCATTTCATGTTTCTTGTTCAGTGTCATGTCAATGGCAGGTTCCTTCTCCACAATGACTTCCTCTCCTTGGGAATTTATCTTACGGATTTCGACGTTCGGCGAACGGCCTTAACATCAAGGAGCCAAGAGAAGAAGAGACATTGAAGTACAATAGTTTGTATCTGAATCTTACTACTATATCCGGAAATATTGTGACGGATTATTTTCTGTTTTTTTACGGTACGATCTTTGTTTATTTCGATTGCTCTAACTCGTATAGGACAGAGCGTACCTGCGAGAACAGTATCAACAGTGGCTTCAAGACTACGATGAACTCGAATCTCAGCCTTTGAAATTATTTCTACGCCACAACTAAATGTTGGAGGGCCTTTCCTTTCAAGGACCGTCTTCTGGCCACCTCTTCGGGTTGCTTCCTCATCTCCAAGAGTCACATTCTGCCAAATGTGTTAATGTCTGTGAAAGAAACCTATTTGAGAATACAAAGCTATAAGACTAGTAAATGGAAACAAGATCTCGAGATAAGAAAATAACATTTTATAACTGAAAAATTTAGTCATATCGCAGTTAAATAAGCATTGTAATCGAGATCATAATTTGCGAGCATCATGAACTACTAGAACATGAAATTAGTTGTCACTGCGGCATGCACTTCTGGGTACGAGTTCTAGAGCTTTAAAGCAATATTCATATGGCAGGTTAATGTACACATTTCCACAGGATCAAAGAATCTTTGAGGAATGGAAAACAGAATCTCATCAACCAATTATTTCATAAGAAACCCAGCTTTGCCTGAGTCACTCGCTGATTGACAATAGGATCGCCATATAGCATTAACATAGAAGGACCCCTTAAGCATGAATCTGGCAAGAGATTCTCATCCCAATGTATAAATGCATTGTCCAAAGAATCCAAACTATATCTTAAGTTCAGTGGTAACCTGAGACCTTGGAGTTCTACCGGTCGCATTAATCTTTGATAATCTAGAATGAGGTGCAAGTACATAAATTTTCTTGAAATCCAGTCTTGCGCTTCAGTTAAAAAGATTATCATGACTAACCTGTACTCCCCCAACAAGAAGGTCTAGTGAAGGATTCATGACCAAATTCTCTATGGTTGCTCCATGAGCAGTAGCAACTAACTGAATCCCACGTTCTGCTATTGTGCTTGCAGCCATCGCTTCAAGTTTAGTTCCAATCTCATCTATCACAATCACTTGAGGCATGTGATTTTCAACAGCTTCTATCAGTACCTGGGGAAAAGGAAATCGGGATACAGTGATACACACCATCTGTCTCGTGTAAATTTCCAACCACATCACTTAACAAAAATTGTATTGCTACCAAGTTTTGACCCTTTCCAACAAAAGCATTGCACATTGAACTCGATTCCTAGTAGAAAAGGAAATTATCTTTATGCTGCTGAAAGGCTGGAAGCAGGAAAATTACGTTGAGATAAACAAAAATGCAAAAATGATAAATGAAGCATCCCACTAGCAAGAAAGAAAACAAAGAGTTCATTGCCATACCTTGTGTTGCATTTCAGAGTCAGGGACTTGCATCCGCCTTGCATCACCAATCCCTGGATGAGGTATATCACCATCACCGCCTATCTCGTTGGAGGTGTCAACAATCATTACACGTTTCTTGTAATCATTTGCCAGCATCCGAGCTACCTCCCTGAAAAAAATATCGATGGCTTCATTTCAAAAGCTTGTGCCAGGCGAGGGATCAAATTCTTGGTTATGATATAAAAGAAATGTTGAAAATCCATGAACAGGGCTTACGTCATAGGACCTCGATTTCCAGAAAACAGAGTAGGCAGCATTTACAAAGAGCTTGTAAACAATATTACTCATATCCTCCACATAAACTTCCAGAGCCACCCGAAAAGAACACAAACCTGATCATTGTAGTTTTTCCAACACCCGGGGGACCGATCAGCAGCAAAGAGTTCCCATCTTGGACTAAATCTCGCAGCAAATTGGCACTTCCCCTAACAGCCCTTCCAACACGGCAAGTTAAGCCAACAATCTCTCCCTTTCTGTTCCTTATGGCACTAATCCTATGCAATGTCCGGCTTATTCCTGCCCTATTATCATTAGTAAACTCACCAACCTGCATAGATAAGTAAGGAATTACAAATGTATCGTCAAACACAAATGGAACCTATTACAACCCAGAATATAACCTAACATAACCCATCAATCAAACACCAAATCTCGTTAACATGGCTTAAGTAAACATCAACCTGCATAGATGGCTCAACTAAACAACTATAAGAGTAATACAAATCTAGTTGACAATGTCAGGAAAAGAAATTTCACTCACCAACCTGAGAGACAGCGAATTGAAGATCCTGAACCCTAACAGCGTCGTCGGAGATGACAAAATCGCCCGACGGAAACCGAGCAAGGGGATTACGACCTAAATCCAAAACCACCTCAATCAGTTCACTTATTTCCAGGTGATCTTCCAGTTTCCGCCGCATCTTTTCCGGAACCAGCGACAAAAGACGGCGTAATTCCTGGCCGAAACCGTCTCCGTTCTCCGCTGCTACGACGGCGGAGGCGGCTGCAGAAGAAGAGACAACAACTCCATGCGGCGACGAGGAAGAATGGGAAACGAGAAGCAGCTTGGTGCCGAGAAGACATGATCGGAGTCTGAGCTTGATGAAGGCCTGTTCATGGTGAAAGAGCGATAATGGAGGATTAAGTGATAAGCAGTGCATCGCCTTCGGCCACTATTACCGTTGGAATTAATTTCAAGATTATATCGAACTGGAGCGGACGCGCAATCCAAGTGGACGAATCAAAACACGCCACGTCATCAGAATACCAAATGAGTGCTGGATATTCGAAAGAAGACCGAATCTATTAAGGGATCTACTGCTTTATACTGGATTCTCATGTTCCGTACGTTTTATTGGATTTTGCTAATATAGTGAACGAAAATAATTACAATTACTACAATAATATATTTTTAAATTTCGGAGAGAGTTTTTGACAACGATTTTCTAAACTGTTAAACTAGGTTTTATTCCTCTAATTTGTGTTTTAAGAAAAAGATGATAGAGAAAACCTTTGATGAAATTTAGATATGATCGTATTATTTATACGCGACTATTACCCTTTTTTCTGATATTAAAGGAAACAAGTAAAATTAATAGGAAAAAAATGTATAAATTATCGGATGTATCATTATTCAATATAAAATGTATAATATTTATAAATATGAAATACAATCGCATACTATTTTATTTAATTAATATAAATATCTAAATATAAAATTAAAATAAAATATAATATTACCATAACACTATAAATATTGTTTGTATTTACTTTTATTTTGTCTCAATTTAAACTCTATATTTATTTTTATTCCTAAAAAACTCTATATAATTAGATTCTTTCCAACAAATTTGTATACTTTCTATATTATAGAAATTTAAATCATATACTCATTTTTTGTCCTAAAAAAACTCTGTACAATTAGATTATTTCTGAAAAATTCTGGTATTTTGCATATATAGACCAAAATAACACCATCATAAAAATCGACAAATACATAATATATCGCAAAAACTAATACTGCGTATAATAAAAACGATTGTCATTGACACGTTGCATATTATAGACATCTTAAATCATATACTTATTCTCCAAAAAATATTATCTCCAAAAAAATTTCCAAAAAATTCATATACTTTGTATAGTATGACCATTTAAATCATATGCTTATTTTTTGTCCTAAAAAATCTCTACAATTAAATTCTCTCTAAAAGTACTTAATATATTTAGACCAAAATAACACCGTCAAAATTTATTTTTTTGACAAATGGACATAAATAAATCATATGTGGTAAAAAAAATAATCTTATGTATTAAAATTTTTGGTTTAATTTTCATCATATGTGGCAAAAAATATTCTTATATACATATATGGCAAAAAATAATCTTATAACGACCACATATAAGGTTATCGTAGATCAGTTTTCCATATATAGAAGTAGATATTTTGATATTAAACTATTTGTTTTATTAATTTAACCTAAATTGGTTCAGATTAAATAGATTGGAATAATTATCCAACGTGTCGATGACAATCGTTTTTATTATACTTAGAATTAGTTTTTGTGACATATTATGTATGGTCAATCGTTGATTTTTGTGATAGTGTTATTTTGGTTTGTATATACAAAGTACGAGAATTTTTCAGAGAGAATCAAAATATACAGGGTTTTTTAGGACAAAAAATGAATATAGAATTTAAATTGCCATTATATACAAAGTATAGGAATTTTTTGGAGAGAATCTAATTGTATTTGGTTTTTTATGATGAAAAATAAATATATGATTTAAATTGAGACAAAATAAAAGTATAGTATTTTTTGTCAATTTTTCTTGATTTTATTAAGTAATTATGATTTGAAAGTCTTGTGAGTTTGTATTTAAGTTTCTAACTTGACGCCTTAAATGTGAAATGAATTTTCCCACGCCTAGATATGGAAATCTAATGAAAAATAAACATAAAGATTTAATATACCTAATACAATACATATATATACACAATATATCCATGGAATTTATTAACTTCCCAAAATACAATCACATTAAACCCTACTAGAGAGCAGTCTATAAATTATCAAGTTCATAGACGAACCATACATAAATCATCGCCACCACCATCATCATCCGTAGACCTAAAGCAAAACTCATATCCAAAACTACTGAAACATGTTCGGACCAAGATTCGTTTCCGTTTCCGTTGCGGCTGTGGCTGCGGCCATAGTTCCCGTGGCCATAACGACGATGTTGTTGATGGGCGGCGACATGATTCAGGCAAGACGGCAGGCTACATACGTTGTCGGAGGCGACGATGGTTGGGACTTGGCCATTCCTATGTACACTTGGCCACAAGGCAAAACCTTCTATGCAGGCGACATTCTTGGTACGTATTATTAATATTGATAACCAAAAGGTTTAAATATATGATATAATAATTTTATTTCCACAAAATTTCTAATTCATACAATTAAAATGAACTAAATATAAAAAAAATAACATTTAAACTCTTGAACTATGTTAATTTTTTGTAACAATGTGTGAGTATGTTTTGTTGCAGTGTTCAAGTACGATCCTCAAGACAGCAACGTGATGGTCGTAAACAGAACCGCATACGAGACGTGTAGGCCGAACGATGGAGCGAGAGAGTTCGATTCGGGCAACGACAGGATCCAATTGAATTACGGCTACAACTATTTCATCGGCACTTACAACGAATACGACTGCGGCGCCGGTCTGAAAATGGCCATCAGGGCATTGGCCTCGCCTTCCGATTCTCCTAATTAAACCGACATTGTTATTGTCCCAACACATTTTCTCAAAAAAGGGATTAATAAGTGGCAATGCCTTTCGCTACATATTTTCAAAAGCTTTGATTACATCTTGGCTTCAATCCTATTGATGTTATGAATAAAAATGGCAATTTCATAAATGTTTCCTTCATTTTTAACTAAAATTTAGTATGCAGAATGCCCAAGATTCGATATTATATAACAACTTCATGAATTCATTACACCAAAAAAAAAAAAAAAAAAAAATTGGTCGGATGGAGATGGAGCCATTGGATCTACTGGGTCGGACCGCTCACCGGCGGTGGCCTTGCAGGGCTTATACATGAATACATGACCATCCCGGCCGAGCCTCTCCACCACAGTTCACATCATCAGCCCTGGGCTCCGGAAGATTACTAAGCCAACGACCACGACTTCAACTCTTGTCTGAACAGTGAATACTTCCCGCCATTGATGTCTCTAGGTTCGTGTAATTGAGTTTATCTGCTTCTTGTACGCACACTTACGGTGATGAAAGAATAAGACTCTGAAACTGCTAACGTGAAGTGGTCATTACCAAACAAATGATAAATGGGTAACTCAAATGAACTGTACATGTACCGACAGTACCGATTTCTAATCAGTTTTTGGTCGTATCCCTAAATCTGGAACCTTTTCGGTGTTCATCACTGAGGTCCTCTCATCTTCTCGACGATGTGCCTGCTCTTTTCTTCTATGTGCCGTCTCTTCTCTTCCAGCTTCTCCCCCATCTTCTTGCCGAGATCGAGCATCCTCGCTCGTCTTCCAACCTTCTTCAACCTCGATTCATCCTCCTCGCTCGACCTAGACGGCGATGGATGACTCGAGATTTCCCCCATACTCTCTCGTCCTTTCGTTGTCTCGTCCTTCTCGCCGCTGCTTCCGAGTAACGGAGTCTTCAGTTCATCCAAGGATCTGTCGTCACGTATAACCATAGCAGTAGAATCCGATGATGCCGCTTCTGCGACATTCGCGACCTTCTGCGTTTGCTCGGCTTGAAGATTCGGGGAAGCTCCCGATGCTGATGCTGCCGCCTTGTTAAATTCGGCTTTGAGTTTCATCTCCGCAGCTTCGAAGCTATCACGATCACTTCCGGTTTCTTGATTCAGCCACATGAAAGGAGCGACTTTGCGATCGACCCAGTCGTCCTTTTCGGCTAACATCCATGGAATGGCTACGTTCTCGCAGTTCGGAAGTACCATAGATTCCCGTATAGCTGCCTGCAGAATGAAAACATGTTCCGGCAAAAAAAAAATATGCACAAGTCCTTCCTTCTGGTTCTTGATACCAAAAAAAGCATGATCCAAAGAGAGGAAAAACGATAAGCTTTACCTTGAATCGGCTGATCAAGAACAAGGCGACATGGCTGCTGGTGATCTTGTGTTCCCCGACAGAAGAAGCGAGATCGAATTGTATGTCGGGCATGCTTGTGAAACCAAGCCATAACTGGTCTGAAGGAGGCGGCTTTATATGTACCCGCAACGTTCCTCGAAGCGAGGAAACCCTAATTGACAACGAGATAGGAACCTGGGAAACTTGATCAGCGATGTTCTTAAGGATAGATTTCCACCTAGAGACATTATTCGGAGCTGCTTTCGAACCCTTTGAGCCTTTGGATTCTCCGTCTGTACTGACAAATGAAATTGTCAAAATGTCGAATCATTTATATGAATGCATGACACAGTTATTTCTGTATCGTCGTAACAAAAGAACAATGTCTAAATTATTGCAACTGACCTGATTTGGTGTCACCGACCTTCAGCTCTTGCGCAACGACAGTTTCTACGGGGATACCTAACTCCTTTTCGAAATCTTCGAGACCCTCGAGGAGGATTTCCGGGGAGACATCCTCTACAGATCCCTGCATTCCCTTCTGCAGTTCCATGTCACGGGCTTCGACACGTGTCTCGACATCAAGAACTGCTCCACCGCAGTATTCGACATCAAGCTCAAACGCCCACACCTGATTCATCTCCATCGGAAGAACCCTTACACCGTGTATATAAGGCGGGAGATTTCCCGTGTCTACGCCGCAGCAGATTATTTCCCCCACGTAGCTCGGAGTCCTCATGTTGGATAAAGTCCGCTGTTTAAACAACACAATTACATATGGAATGGAAGAATCAAAACAAATTCTATCGAGAAAACTTTAAGATTCATTCATCTGTCCTTTCGGATAGGAATCAGACCTGAATCCGTGATTGCAATGAGTTCTTCAACCCGGAATAATGCTTGCCATCGAAAAATAGCCTCGCGATTAGCAAATTCCATGCCAATGTTCCCTCATCGGCATAAAACTTGTCTTCGGAATCAACCTCAGAAACACCAGAAATATGACTGCTATGGCTTCCAGAACGTGAGAAGATCGGCACATCAGTTTCCTCTGCCGTATTATCCGGTGTCTTCTTTGTGGGTATACTCTTTCCCGAACCGGAACCAGATTGATAATCTTGATTAGGACGGACAGAGGCCTTTCGATCTTCGCGGCTTGACGGGTTCGGCAAATTTGTCTTATTTGAGTACTTCCTTTGAAATTTCTTCAAGAAAAGACGGACCTTTGATGAAGAACCATCGGTCTTATTCCCCTTGTCCAATGATTCAACACTGAACCCGACTGATGGTTTCATAAACGAAGGATATGCAGCATTGAGTGAATTCAGGTAATCACGGAACTCGTTTTTCAATTTGCCGAACCAAACAAGCCTTTCCTGATCCTCGCAAGCAGCAAGACGAAGGGCTTTACACCATGCCTCCTTCTCCCATGAAGTCTCGAGATAGATACAGAACATCTGGCTTCCCTTGTATAAGGCTGAAGTCTTACTTTCAACTTTTATAGGAAATTTTTTAGCCCTGCAAATCAAGAAAAAAAAAAAAAAACTGGTAAAGCATATGAATGCAAACTCACCATGGCAGAGCATGAACTGTACATATAAAACTTCATTCTAAGATCTGAATCCATCAGCATAACATTAGCAAGATAAACCTGAAGAATCATTCAAGCCGATTTTCGAAGGGATGCAGTACCATTTTCGGGACTGGAGCCCAGTCGCTGAAACGGCCTCGACAGAGCAGCCTTTCAAAGGAACAGTAGTCTGAGAGCCGTCAGCATCTGACAAGATAAGCTTGTGCTCCTTGATACGGGCAAATCTTCGAACAGGATGTACTTCTACAAAGTCTTTCCTTCTCTTTTGCTCTTTCGGTAACTTGTCATTCGTCCACTTCTTCAAACTTTCATCGAACTCCAAAACCCAGATCGCTCCCTGGGATCAATTTAGACGTTTAAGAAGCATGAAACTAAAGAACACACCATCCATGGCAGAGTATTCGACGGAGAGCGAGAGATTCAAACTGCCACAAAGACGAATGGAAATCAAAGATCATGTTCTTGCTCCACAATATCCTTCTACCTCCGACTAGAATGCGAACTCGGGACAGTTTTTACCCTAAATCATATGCACCACTAATTTAGCTATCTACTTCAGTTCACGGGTTTGAACGCAAGAACCGCAAAATTGGGCACGAGCACATTCTGAAAAAGTAGACCCAGAATTTGATTTCCACATTATCGTCTACATCACAAGAGATTCTGTCTCTCTCTCTCTCTCTCTCTCACTGTCAAAGTTTCATGAAGAAACTGAACCGTCAAACTCAAAGATGTTGAAAAGATCAATCACCTGTTTGTTCAGACAGAAATCGACGGACTGGCGAGGATCGAGATCCTTGAAAGATTGACCGGGATCGAGATTTGATTCCGACAGATCTTTTCTCCGACTCAATCGCCTCACCAGATAAACGAGGCCCGCCGCTTCCGCCGCCACGATCGCGAGAATCCCCAGCACAAACCCGGACACGAAAACGAAACCCATCAACGAAAACATCACCGAGAGCCCCAAAGTCGCTCGATTTCTTCTGGCTTAGGACGAAATGGTGAAAGGGTTTCGTGGGAAAGAATCAAGAAGAGGAATAGACGCGTGGCGTTGTTGTTCATGTCACTGTGGAATCAGATGAAAAGAGAGGCGAGAGACCGGTAAGATTTAGCAACCCAACTTTTCCAACCGTAATTTTTTTTTTTCAATTCTCGAAAGAATCGATTTTTATTTTATGATTTGCGGAGAAACAAATGTCCTCAAGAAAAGAATCAGAATTTCTATCACGCTCTGTTCATCCTCCCTCCATTTGTTGATTATTTTATTGAAAATGCGAAAATAATTTGCTTTTATTTTTCGAAAAACTATATTATTATCCATTTGTTGCTAATAATTTCAATGGAATACCAACATCATATACGTACATATATATCATTTTATGCAGTAATACCAACATGATAATAACTATTATTATTTGGCAGATTTAGTTTCTATATTTATAATAAAAAATATTTTAAGGTCCAGCTATATTGGACCATGGAAAACATACCATATGCTTTGATTTGTTATTAGGCAATTCCATAATTTATATCAATAATAAAAAAAGAAACAGCCATATGCTTTTTTTCTATTCTTGTGAAAAGATATATGGTGGGAACAAAATATATCAAAGCATATTACAATAATATATGGTTCGGTTTCTACAAATTTAGTGTAAGGATTGAGTTTATAATTGTATTCAATCTGTAACAACAAAATTGGCCGCTTATTATTTTAATGTAATTAATGGAGCCAGACCAACTATAATCAAATGGTAACATTAATTTTTTTTTCAAAGTTGAATTTTAAGTTAATGCGAATATTTCAGTTCTGATTGGGGTTCGGTAGATTAGATTCGATTTTCTTCGCATTTAATTCAAGATCTTTGGCTTAGATTTTTTCCCAGATTTGAGATTGATGTTTACTGATAAAAACAATGAGTTTTCAAATAACATTTCGGTTTTATTTATTTATTTTCTTCTATTAACTTGTTTCGGATAGGATTATGTGTATAAGTTGGACCCATGGTAACAAACAGATTTACAAAACAAAAAAACTGTAGATATCCAGAGAACTAACTACAAAGCAGATCCAGCAGAAAAAAAAAACAAAAGTCCAAAAAAAAAAAACTCCATTTACATTGTCTCACCTTCCATGGATTCAAAGCTCAGAGGAAGGAAAGCTCGGAAATGGCGGTTGCTACCTAAAACAACACAACACGAGCCACAGAGACATAAGAACGACAAAATCCAACGATACCAAACACAGATTGATCATCTCCATCCCCATCTTCTGCAACTACATTGTCGAGTTAACCGCAAAGAAGCTATAGTCATGGTGATGAACGTTCAACTGTTTCAGCCACGAATCCGCTGCCCTCTGCAGGTAAACCAACCGTTCCTGGTCGTACGTTCCCGGTTTCGCCCAGAGATCTCCTTGCATTTTATACGTCGCTATCCCGAACGGCGCGAGCGGAATTCTCTTGCACGTCGCCGCAGCCCCCGCTTCTTCTTCATCGAGACAACAACACGTTCCTTCCTCTGTCTTCTTGTCGTCCTCTGCTTCGACCAGATCGTCTGCTTAGTTTCCGACACCATGGAACGATGCCAAAACCCGTCAATGATCATGCCCCTCGGGTTATCGTTATCACAGTTTTATACATTGTGTAGGGAGTAGGCAAAGGTACCTTGGAAAGACGAGGATAACGTGTGATAGCTTAGAAACCGCGTCGCCAAGTCTTTCTCGTTCTTCCGGGAGGGAATTTGGTATATCGGGTACCTATTCATGGCGAGATCGTGAGGATTTTATCGGTATTAGAGATACACACGAAGATCGGTGAAACGAGCTTATGTTACCACGCAACCGCCATCCAACTTGCAGGAGACAAATCAATGCTCCTAAGCGACATAAGTCCCGGGTTCTTTTCTGCCAACTGGTTTATCTGAAACCGAAAAGGTATGCTTTAAAAAGTCGGATTCGCGTAGATGAGGAGATCGAGACAAGAATGATCATTAGCAATGAAAGACAACCTTATCCGAAAGAGGAACCCGAAGATAAGGAACAACTGTCTCGAAATACTCAAAGTCGAGGTAGCCGAGCCTATCTTGCACAAGAGCTGTCGTATCCTGAACCTGATCAAAGCTCGAATCTTCGGAAATCCCGTCCCAAGTCTTGCACAAATCGTTGCTCAGCGACCCCGAAAGCTTTTCACTCTCACTATCATCGCTCCAACACTCGCTCTCGGATTCAACCACTTCGCTATGGTTCCTGCACCATAGAAAAACCAACCCGACTTCTTGTCACTACTTTAAAAACTCAATGCCCCCGCCTCCAGAGACCGGTCTTTACCCAAAGCTAACCCGAAACATAAGCCTCGATATTACTTACAGCTCTGAATTCAGGCAGAATTACACGAAACCCGAGCTATCAACAGATTCTGACTAACCAGAAACTAGAATGGTAAAACCGGTGAAGATATTTTGAAACTAGAATGATCATCACTACATCAAGAACACAGATGCCCCGACCTGTAGAGACTAATCCTTAGCCAAACCTTACCCGAAACACGAACCTAAACACTACTTCCAGCTCCGAATTCAGACAGAGATACACGAAACTCGAGCTATCAACCAATTCTCACTGAACCCGAAACTAGAATGATCATAACTACATCAAGAACTCTCCATACTCAGACGGAAATACATGAAACGCGAGCCATTCACCACGCGACCGAAACTAGAAAGATCTAAAACACAGATGAAGAGGTTCATTGTCGAAACCTGGAGACGGAGGAGGGCTTGTTAGTGAAGATCTGAATGGCGGACAGGTAAGGTACGTAGTACTGAGTCACGCTTTCGTCGTCGTCTAACTCGACGTGAGTGCCGAGTCCATACGCGCTCAACTCGTCGAAACAGTCCCAGAGATCACCGAGCCTGAAATACTCCATCTCCTCTTTGCCCGGCCGAGGATTCCACATCCTGTTCACTTCCCCCGCCCTGCTCTGCTCCATCCAATTCCATCATTAACACTTAATCACGCATATAATTGTATTTAATTGCTCTGTTTAATCATACCAATCTAACCGGTATCCAAACCGACCGATCTCATCACTAACCGAACCGGATAACATGGTTCAATTTTTTGAAACCGAACCAAACATAAAAATAACCCGTAATATCCAAATATTATTTGAAAATAAGTAATTTTATTAATAAATCCCAAAACGGAACCAAAAATATCAATATAAACCGACCCAAAACCGAAATGATCATCTCATCCCGTAAATGGACGGTGTTAAATAAATCCGAAAAGGAAGGGTATGTGGTGTGACATTTAGGAGAATATACCGAGCATCTAAAATTATTCACCAAATTTACCTGCAACAATATATTATATATCATTGGAAATTTTAAATATATATATATACATATATATTTTATTTATAAACTAATGGTGTCGCACGTATTCTTCCACGTGGTGGAAAACTAATCTTTTAAAGGCTTTAAAGCGACATGAACATTTAATTTAAAAAAATTTCGTTTTTTTTTGTCATGAGCCATGCAATTATTGTCCTTATCATCACATTTTTTCCATTGATTTATATCTTGTCGAATTAAACAATGGTGTGTCATGGGAGATCTATGGTTATAATGATTGAAAACATAAAATCGGGGGAAGAAATCTGGAATTAATTACAAAAAAATTAATGGGAGAGGGTTTCGCAAAATCCCAACCTTGTAGGATTTTCAGGGCGGAGAAAAAGAAAAACAAACACCTGTTTGGCAGAAAAGAAAGGAAAGGAAAAGAAAAGAAAAGAAAAGAAAATTTACCGGCGGCAGAGTCAAAGAGGGAGGCCTTGGAGTGATTCCTCGGAGAAATCTCTCCAGATTCGATCGACCCTTCGTTGACGACCACCACCACATTATAATCTTCGATCTCTCTCTCTCTCTCTCTCTCTCTCTCTCTCTCAGAAGAAGAGAGGATCCTTGGCTCTCTCTCTATATATGTATATATGTAAGTATATATGGGGAGAAGTGAAATTTCAGGCCAAAAGAAGACTCTTGTGCATATCTGAACGATATTCAGCAGTCCATAAAAAGAGAGATAAATGTTTGCGGGAAAGGAAATTCAGTGATTTATGGTTTTCTGATGCCAAAATGACAAAATCTACAACATCGATTCCCAATAAGGAAGTCCTTTATTTCCCAATGTGGTATCTTTCCTTCTTCTTCAGATTCTCATCAATCTCTCTCTTATTCTCACAAAAGACGAGGACGAAAAAACACGAAACCCAGAAGAAAGGAAGAACAAGAGACAGCAGCTGAGTTATGTTCTGTTCTGCTCTTTTTTTTTTGGATTTTCGTTTTAAAAAACAAAACTTTCGCTGAGAAAAATGAGTTTCCGAATCTGGGTTTCGAGATTTCAGAATGAAGTTCTGATCTTTTTTTTTTTTTCTGGTAAAACTTTTTGTAGAATGAAAAAGAAAAAGGAGAGAAAGTTGCAGAAGAGATGAATCCCACCTTTAGAGTGAGATTTGCTTGTCTGAAACTATCAATGGCAGTAGAAGAAACGCCTCTCTCTCTCTCTCTCTCTCTCTCTCTCTCTCTCTCTCTCTCCCCACAGATCGTTAATTGAAGAGGAAATTAATTTCTTCAATTCTAAAACCCACCCTCAAATATCTCCACCATGAAACCGAAGACTTTCATTGTCTCTTTCTTTTATATATAAAAAAACGTATATTAATAATAAAAAAATCAATGTACTGATTGTGGTATGTATGTATGTATGTATGTATGTATGTATGTATGTATGTATGTATGTATGTATGTATGTATGTATGTATGTATGTATGTATGTATGTATGTATGTATGTATGTATGTATGTATGTATGTATGTATGTATGTATGTATGTATGTAAAAGATGTGGACATCGTAGAGTAAGAAAATGTCACACCATATATTAATAATAA
Source organism: Tarenaya hassleriana (assembly GCF_000463585.1). Classification (NCBI taxonomy): domain Eukaryota; kingdom Viridiplantae; phylum Streptophyta; class Magnoliopsida; order Brassicales; family Cleomaceae; genus Tarenaya; species Tarenaya hassleriana. The sequence continues at coordinate 4,335,064 of NW_010965372.1, read as the reverse complement.
ATCGGTGTACTAAGTGAAGGAAATGTCCAAAGTGGATAGACTAGAAATTTAGACGTTTTAGAGTAAGAAAATTACTACTAAATCAAGGTATTATTCTTATAAATATATGGCCAATTTTTTTTTTAATAATTATGACTTTTTCATTCTTTATATTGAATATATCCGCAATCTCTTCTAAAAAAAGGAGGATTTAATGTGATAGAAAGAAAGAAATATTTAAAAAGGCAATCCCAATCGCTGAAAATTTGAACTGTATATTCCTTTTGTGCGCTATATATTTCTTGTTAATAATACCATATTTAAATATCAAAATAATCTCGGGTGTGTGAATATTTATTTTCGATAAAACGAAGCGAGCTACTACAGAATCTCATTGAGTTTCTACTTAATGTAATTTAAAATGATCAAATTATAATGATTAAAAACACTAGTAATTTTATTTTTCTTCTTCTTCAATTAAAGTTTTATTATTATATCTATGTTGAAGAACGATTATCATATCTATAAAATAATATTCATATTCATATTAAACAACATAAACGATGATTATATTCCGGAAACATAATTAATCTATTGTAAAAGTCAAACCCCATATTTTTATAAATGTTTTTAAAGTGTTAAAATTTGATTGTCAAAAATAATTTATTAAAATCGTAAACCAGAGCTAATGAATATGCTGCGGTATCACGGTGTATATATTTTATATATATACACAGAGAGGATCATGGTTTTATTTTCTTTATATTTGGAGATTGGTTGATAAGTTGAGAATTCCAATAAACTGATTCTAAAAACACCTTATTTGACTAAAATTAGGATTTTTAAAACATTTTAAAAAATTAAATATCTAAATCATATTTTTTTGGGAATCTTGTATTTGTAATTTTGTTGGGGTATGGCCATGTGAGTATATATAAATTGGGAAAAAGCGGTAATAATATATAACTCAAGAACGAAAAGAAAATTTCCCTAAAAGATTCTCAGTTTTTAATTAATATTATATTAATACATGTCGTCAACTTTAATTTACTTTGAACATTATAATGTACCACATATATTAAATATAAATATAAATTCTAAAAATTCTAATAGATTAATACATAATCATTAATACCTATGACAGGTCATTGAATTTCATCACCAAAATTTGAAGTGACCAAGTGATAATACAATAAAGAATTTTAATTTTTTTTTCATTCGGCTGTTGAATCTCACACAATCTATTCTTTGAGTGCAACCATGTCTCCAACGTTGGAGTCACTTCACGGAGAATTGCTGGCCTAGAATACCACGAAACACATCGGAGATGGTGGAGTGGTTCAATAGCATGCCTAACGACATAATCGGGGGAAGGAATACCATTGTCAAACTATTACTTCAGATCTCAGTGTATAAAATCTGGAAGAAAAGAAACTATAGGATCTTCCAAAGCACTGCCCTCACGATCCTATATCTGCAACGGAAAATCGATCGTGATATGCATACCGTCTTCCTATCTAATAAGTGCACTACCTCACTCGTACTCGAGATCGACATAGATATTACATCTCTTTTGTCAGACGATTACACTGTTTAATTGTCTCAACTATATTTTGACCATTTACTTATAGATTACTTTTGTACATAGTCATGGACTGCTCGTAACGTTTTGCTAAAGTAATACACACCACTTTCATAAAAATATATACATATATATATATATTGGTGTATGCTGTGTCAGAGATAGCGTTTGCGTTGCGTTTTGGTGAAGAGTGATTTAGAGTTGTGTGGGTGCAAAGGGCTTTCGCGTCGCCGCGTGTTGGTTAAAGCAGCGTCGATCTCTCGCGTTCTGCGACTTTTTTTTGTTACGTTCCCCCTTCCTTTTTATAATATGTGGGCCCATGGGATTTGAAATTTTTGTTACGTTCCTTACTCTCTTTTTTTTTTTACTTCAATTTTTTTTTATTTACTTCTAATTTTTTAATTCTCTTACAATATAAAAAATAATAATGCCCAAGACAAAAACACAAAAGAGTTTTGATTTTCTTCAAATTTAAACACGTTTCAGTAAAAGAAAGAGAATGTAATTTTACATCAAACTAACAGTTAATTTATACGGATTTTTATTTGTATTTTTGTTGAAATTATACTACATTAATTTTTTAAAATTTCCCTAAATACGACTAAAAGATTAATCTATACATTTGGTTAATTAAAACACAGCACATAGATAACACAACCGTTAATTACATGAAACTATACCAAGATTCCACCAAAAACTATGTAGATAATTTTAAAATAATCGTTTATTACACACACAAAAAAAATGAATAAGAAAACATCTACACAAAGTATAGTTTTCTCTCATCGAAACGAAATTATACTTTTTTGGATTTAATTTTTTGTATTTTGTTATATATATCATTAATGATTATTAATAGCCAAGAGAATTTATCAGTTTAATATTAATATAGAATATAAAACTTTAATAATTGTTTAAGGCATCCACGTGAGGAAAGTAGTTATATGGGATTTTGTCACGTGTCTCTTCTCTTTGTCGTTATTGGACCACAATCGGTACGAGTAAATAAACGCACGCCAAATGAAATCCTCGAATCAATTCATATTGTTGTGATATTGATTTAAATAATTAAAATATGCCACGGACCAAATGCACTTTTTTTAAATCAAATAACAGTATTGACAATAATTACTCCTTGATGTGGTTAGCCTTTTTAAATTTTATTTTATATTGTATTAGTCAAGTATCATGCTGTATATTCCACGGTTTTTAATCGTGATAATATTTTTGTACCAAGAAGATAAAGGCCTAAATTAGATTATTTCGAAAACAAAAACATTAAGAAAATATAAATATTGGAAGGACCCTTTTATTATTGTGGTTTTCTGAAAAAAGTCATAAAGTGTATTTTAACTTTATAAAAAGCAAATTTTCGGACGTGAATTTCGTTTTAATTATTTGAAACAAATAAAATATTTATTTTAAAGTTTTTAACTTTATTTTAAGAGACAAATAACATATCACGAAATTAGTGTATACATTTGAAGTTTTTAATATATTTGTTTCATTGTTTCCGGATTAATTATTTTCGGATAATAAAATATTTATTTTAAATTTAGTTTTAGTTCGATTTCAAAATATTTTTACGTTCTTTTATTCAATTTTAAATTCCATTTAAAAAAAATGATATTGAACATAGTTTAGTATTTTATTTCGTGTTATTCAATTCAGTCTACTTTGATATTAAATATCTAAAGATCACAAATCCGCATATAAAAATTTTATTGGAGGATTACAACTGGAAAAAGATTTTTTAAAATAAAAAGCGAAGATAATATAAGACAAGAAAAAGGAGATATACAAGGGAATAATATGGACACGAATATGAAAGCCTCTCAAAATAATTTAAGAAACATGGGCTATACTTTTGGGCTACTTCATTGGGCCATTCTAACCTTATTGGGCCAATAAGTTAGTCCACTAATTTCAATTCTTTAAACCATTCTATTATCGTTTATTCATATTTTTTTTTTCTAATTGTCCTGTGTTATCGACTTGTTCACTTCGTCTGTTATTGTCATTATAAATATTTCGAAGTTAATTATTATCTTCTTTTTTTTGGGTAAAGAAGTTAATAATATATCATCAAACCAAAACAAATCTTATCATTATTATCTTTGATAGTTTAATTTAAAAAACCCAAATCGCCAAAATGATATTATTGCTCTTTATATTATATTTATTCACAAGGGTTTAGTATACGTATAAGATAAGATACGTGAGATTTAAATTTGTTTTTTTTAACGTTTCAAATCATTTTCCTCTGCGAGAAGCAAAAGGGATTATATATATTCAGAAGATATTTAAAAACGACGACAAGCACACATGCTAATATATATATATATATCTTTCCCTTTGATTATTTATCACGTTTCGAAATAAATATCTCTTTGACAAAATATACAATACATCTCTTCATTTTATATTTGCATGGCAACATACAAAAAATTGGAAGATAGTATTTATAAATTAATTTCAAATAGATATAAATTCATATCTATAATAAAATCTATGCGAATTACGCAGTAAATATGCTCTTTACTCTTATAATTACAAATATGTGCACAAGGTTGAGAAATTGCATTTTTTTTAATAAAATAAACAACCTAAGGGATGGGGTTCATGAAATTCATATAAGTGTCATTTGGTCACTCGTGGATCCGATGAAGATTTCATAGAATGTTGGCTTCAAACCCGCAAGAGATTTGGAGGTGTTTGACTAAATCAAATTTATCAAAGAAACAAAAAAATAAAAAAAAAAAAGGATTATAAAAAGGTTGGATTTGGGTCGGACCAAGGGTAGTAAATGCACCCAACTATCGACCACCATAACGCATTTAATGTAAAGCAGCATTTAAGAAACTTAACAACTTGGAAAAAAAATCACAACATCATTTCAATTTTTGGACCGACCCACCTTCTAATATTGTTCATTCTTTTCATCTCCCCAACCATATCTCTCTCTCCGGCTCCGTGTCATATCCATTTCATTTCATTTCTCCATTAGATTTCTTGGTGGAAGCAAATTTGTTTAGAAAATCTTTCATTTTTTTAGTTTATTTTCCAGGAAAAAAAAAAGGAAAATAAAAGGGGAACAAGTGGTTGTTCTGTTTCGGACATTGAAGTTCATGAGAAAACAAACGAGTTTGTGTTTTCATGCAAAATGTTCATGACTTGACACAAGGCTCCACTTTCATGGGTTTCTCTTACTTAATCTGACCCGAAGATTTCTCTGCTTCTCACTCTTCAAACTTCAAAGTTCACACCTTTTATATTTGCTCGACAAACCCTTTTTCTCCGGTCTCCAATTTTTTTTTGTCCTACAAAAAAATCCTCTTTTTTTTTGGGGGTGTTTGATACGATGGAGATAGAGCCAACCAGGCCAGTTCCCGCCACGGCGGCTCCCA
>NW_010965372.1:4317264-4329777 GCF_000463585.1 Tarenaya hassleriana | reverse complement strand
GAGATGGACCCACCCAGGCCAGTCCCCGCCACGGCGGCTCCCACCGGCGGCGGAGGAAACTTTCCGGCGGGCGGTCTGAGCCCACTGAGCGAGGCTATATGGAGAGAGAAGACTCAGACGGAGTTCGTCGGAGATGTGTCGGCGAGGTTGACGTGGCAGGACTTGACGGTGATGGTGACGTTGGGAAACGGCGAGACTCAGAACGTTCTAGAAGGTTTGACCGGTTACGCCGAACCGGGGACGTTAACGGCGTTAATGGGTCCCTCAGGTTCCGGCAAGTCCACTCTCCTCGACGCTCTCGCCAGCCGTCTCGCCGCCAACGCCTTCCTCTCCGGCACCGTTCTCCTCAACGGCCGCAAAACCAAGCTCTCCTTTGGAACAGCTGTTAGTTTCCAACAAAAAGTCTCAACCTTTGGAACATACATGCATGTGCCTCCATATATATACACACACACCCCTATCTATATGTATATGTGCTTGATTCATTTGGGTAGCACACTTTTTGTCATGGGGTGGATGGGTAGTTCTTGGATTTTTGCCATTCACAGAAAAAGTATTGCCTTTTGGCTAAAACAGAACAAGATTGTCTGGTTCTTTTGAAAAGAAAGATCTTTTGTTTCCTTAATTTAGATCATGTTTCATGTCTATAAGGTTTAGGTTCTGATCTATCCGTTTTAAGCTCTAATTACAGGCCTATGTGACGCAAGATGATAACTTGATCGGTACATTAACCGTGAGAGAGACGATCTGGTACTCTGCGAGGCTGCGTCTTCCGGACAAGATGTCGCGGTCGGAGAAACGTGCATTGGTCGAGAGCACCATAACAGAGATGGGTCTGCAAGATTGTGCAGACACTGCCATTGGAAACTGGCATTTGCGTGGAGTAAGTGGTGGCGAGAAGCGTAGAGTCAGCATAGCCCTCGAGATCCTCATGAGACCTCGGCTTCTCTTTCTGGACGAGCCCACGAGTGGCCTTGACAGGTTCAGACAAAGTCCCTGTCAGATCCTGTGTTTCCCAATGATGTTCTTCATTGGTTTTATCTTCTAAAAGAGTAACTTTGATTCAGTTAAATCCTATGAATCATCCTTTTCCGGTTTCTTGTGTAGTGCATCTGCGTTCTTCGTGACTCAAACACTGCGTGGCCTATCACGAGATGGGAGGACTGTGATAGCTTCAATCCATCAGCCGAGCAGTGAAGTGTTCGAGCTGTTTGATCGGTTGTATTTGCTTTCTGGAGGCAAAACAGTTTACTTTGGCCATGCTTCCGAGGCATATGAGGCAAGAACTGAAAAATCATTCCCCATAGAAAATAAATCTGAATCTGTCTAACAATTTAGCTTATTTCTTACATTGCAATGCAGTTCTTTGCACAAGCCGGGTTTCCATGTCCTGCTTTAAGGAACCCATCTGATCATTTCCTGAGATGCATAAACTCCGACTTCGACAAAGTTAAAGCTACCCTGAAAGGCTCCATGAAATTAAGGGTACTGAAAATTTCTCTGTCTTCAGATCATCATCATCATCTTGATCTTGTTGATGAACTCAGCCGTTTTCTTTTCCAGTTCGAGGCAAGCGAGGACCCGTTGGATAAGATTACCACAACTGAAGCTATTCGACTTCTCATAGATTATTACCACACTTCTGAATACTACTACTCCACTAAAGCCAAGGTCGAGGAGATATCCCAAGTTGTATGTACCCTTTAGCCCGTTTGATCTCCATCTGCTCCTTTCTTTGATGATCCCATTCTTTGATGTTTCATTTTGTACTAACGACCCGGATTGCTTCTGCAATCCATTGTCTACAGAAAGGGACGATTCTTGATTCGGGGGGCAGCCAGGCTAGTTTCTGGATGCAGGCATACACGTTAACCAAGCGTTCTTTCATTAACATGTCAAGGGACTTTGGATATTACTGGCTGAGACTTGTTATTTACATCTTGGTCACGCTTTGCATCGGAACAATCTATCTGAATATCGGGACTAGCTATGGCGCCATTCTGGTATTGTTGATCTTTGAAGCTAGGAAACAACATTTACCTTATCTTCTGCATCTCTTCTTGTAAGATCTTTCTTTCTTTGTCTGAATCAGGCACGAGGTTCTTGCGCGTCTTTTGTCTTCGGTTTTGTGACATTCATGTCAATTGGCGGGTTTCCTTCCTTTGTTGAAGACATGAAGGTGAGTCTTCTTTCACTTTCTTGTGTGATCAATCCTCAGAACAGAATACAAAACTGTGTTACCTGAAACTTTTTGCAGGTCTTCCAACGAGAGAGACTAAACGGGCACTATGGAGTATTTTCCTTTGTGTTAGCCAACACATTATCCGGAATGCCATTCCTGATAATGATAACTTTCATCTCTGGGACAATCTGCTACTTCATGGTTGGGCTGCACTCGGGATTCACACACTACTTGTTCTTTGTTCTTTGCCTCTACGCAAGTGTCACCGTTGTGGAGAGCTTGATGATGGCTATAGCCAGTGTTGTTCCGAATTTCCTCATGGGTATCATCATTGGAGCCGGTATTCAGGTACTTCCTCCTCGTCCATTTGCATCGTAAATTTCTTCTTTCAGGCTTTTCCCAGACCTCCTGAATCTGGGTGTTTTCTTTTGTCTCAGGGAATCTTCATGCTGGTTTCTGGATACTTCAGGCTTCCGAACGACATCCCCAAACCTTTCTGGCGTTATCCGATGTCGTACATCAGCTTCCACTTCTGGGCACTTCAGGTAAGGAAGATGAACTGCAGGGGAAACACTCATATATTGTCATGGCATGGATATGATTATACTAAGAGCTGTTCTAAATGATCAACCCATGTGGTGTTCTTCAGGGTCAATACCAGAATGATCTGAAAGGCTTGCTCTTTGACAGCCAGTCACCTAGCTCTTTCAAGATCCCGGGCGAATACATCCTGGAGAACGTCTTCCAGATCAATGTGCACCGATCCAAATGGGTAGACCTGAGCGTTATATTCAGCATGATCGCCATCTACCGCATCATCTTCTTCATCATGATCAAGGTTAATGAGGATGTCACGCCTTGGGTGAGAGGCTACATCGCACGCAGAAGGATGAAGCAGAAGAATGGAACTCAGAACACCACCGTTGCACCAGACGGTCTTACCCAGTCTCCTTCTCTTAGAACCTACATTGCCACTCGGTCCAATGGAGCTTACAGACGGTAGAAAGAAAGGAAAAAACATCCTCGGCATGCTATCTAAAATACTTCAAAGCATGGATTTGTCCAAAATAATCAATACAATCTTCTTCTTTGAGTGAAAAAAAAAACTTATGCATTGCTATAAGATTTGTTCTTCAAATCCAAAATCATCCGCTTCTAAAGTTCAGAATACACCTTTCCGAATCACGATTCATATAATCTCGAATTGATTCTCCTTCCAACAACACGATCTGGACAGCATCTGAGTAGAAGATACGATATGATTAATAAGAACAAAGACAAACCTCTGGGTGTTGTGGAAACAACGACAATGCATCATAATCTCTGTTTAACGGCAGCAGTTAACGCTCTGATGGAGATTCCGGCGGTTTTAGTCGGTAGTATCCTCCTCGGAATCGTGAATCTCCGTCCTCCCTTCTGGAATTCAACGTACCTCGCCGGAGTTTCTTGCCTTCTCTGTGCCCTTCTGTCCATCCGTCGCGTCGTAAACGCTGACGCGGTTACCAAATACCTGAAGCTTGTGGTAGAATAGAAGCGGTTGGTTTCATGGCGGCTTCCACTGCGTCGAATTGTTCCCCCACGAACGTGAGGAATTTCGCGTTGGGGAGGTGAGTCCGTTGATGCCGTTCATGGTGTTTGGCGTCGCGTCTGCGTCGAGTGGCGTTTTGAGCCTCTGGCTCCGCGGTCAGGAGAACGCGCGGTCATAGCGAGTGGTTAAATTAAATGATTAATTATCTTTATTGTAAGAAATTAAGAATATTAGGTATTCAGTGCCTGCTGTTGTTAATAATAATACAATTATGTGTTCAATGGTTCGAAATGCACAATGCGTTTGATTTGCATGGAAAAAACCAAACTCTTTGTTTTTAATTCTTTAGTGTAAAAAATAAGAATAAAATAAATAAAAAATATAATACTGAATTATGTTTTATATATTTTTTTCATAATTGTTGTTTATGTTTTATTAATGTTACGTTTTTTTTAATAAATAAATGAGAGGCAATTGCGTCACAGATGAACGAATATATCGTCAGGCTTCACCAAAATCGCACAAAATAAAATAAAATATATTGACCGTATCCTTATAAGAGAACAATATCATTCTCATCTCATTATCTAATATTAATTGCATATTGTGGACCGTTCAATGCTGGTCATGTGATCTGAATCGGATATTTGACTGGTAAACAAAAAAGAAAATAAGAACGCCAATAATATTATCCAAAAGTATATTTGATCTCGCTTCAATTTTGATTTATTCATCTTTAGATTTTGTATTTTTTGTAGTTTTGATTCAAATTTAAAAGCAGTTATTTTTTAACATTCGCTTTCAGTTTTTCAACTATTTTTTATTCAGATTCAAATCAGTTAATTTAAATTAAAAAATTATATAAAAATATTTTTAAAACAAAATTTAAACGGATTCAATTCGAGTTTTTTATTTGTCAAATTATCTCTATTTAAAAGAATATCATATCATTAAAAAAAATTTGTCATCTTATTTTAGATTTTATCTCGTAAAAAAGTCAAAGCCCAAATGTTCCTCCACGTCGCACGCACCGACATCGACATGGTCTCAAGTCTATAAAATGAACCAGTCATCTTCTTCTGTTATGTTCATACAATGAAGCTTCCGACAATGGCCCAACTCTTGTCCCTTCTCGTTACCTTCACCGTCGTCTCCGTCGCCATTGACGCAGCTTCGGAGCCTGTCCGTGATATCAGAGGGAAACCCGTTAGAGCAGGCCTCGACTACTACATCCTTCCCGTCGTCCGTGGCCGCGGCGGTGGCCTGACGATGGCAAGTGCCGGGAACAAGACCTGTCCGATGAGTGTCGTCCAGGACAAGTTCGAGGTCTCCCCAGGCTTTCCCTTGACGTTCTCGCCTTCGGACAAGTCCAGAATCGTCGGTATCTCGACGGATCAGAACGTCAAATTCTCAGCCGCCACGATCTGCGTCCAGTCCACCGTGTGGAAGCTGGAGAGCTTCGACGAGACGACGAAGCAGTGGTTCGTGACAACGGGAGGGGTCGAGGGAAACCCGGGTCGGGAAACCATTTCTAACTGGTTCAAGATCGAGAAGCTCGGGAACGATTACAAGCTCGTGTTCTGTCCTACTGTCTGCAACTTCTGCAAGGTTATATGCAGAGACATCGGCGTGTTCGTGCAAGATGGGAAGAGAAGACTCGCCCTGAGTGACGTGCCTTTGAAGGTTATGTTCAAAAGGGCATAACAGATTCCTCGTCAAGAAACTCCCCAATCAATAACACTGTCTGAATACATGAAAAATCTGATGTATCATCAATAAGATTCTCCAAGAATAAGTTATATGATCTATTTTTTTCACATCATTGCGTATATTAATCTCAGATGTATATATATATATATATATATACAGTACCAAACTGAGATAGGGTGTGATATGAGAGTTAGACTGGCTGGCTATATATACACATACATCTAGAGGTCGCCGCGGAAGAAGGGTCCGTTGAAGAACGAGGTGGAGAAAGTACCTCCGCCGTTGGGGAAGAGAGTAAGAAAGCAGATGAGGCCGAGGACGAGGCCCCAAGCGAACCTGTCGTCCCCGAGAGGGGTAATCTCATCTTTTGCGGGTACTTCTTCCCCACCCCGGAAGAATGTTGCGAATAATCCCCAGGCCAGACACAAGACACTTCCGCTGAGGCCTCCTATACCGAGCAGAAGGGAAGTGGCAAACGATAAGAGAGCAGCCGTGCTTCTACCGAACATGGCTTGAGCAATCCGGCCTCCTTCGAGTCTTCCACACGGCAATAGGTTCAAAGATGTCACCACCATGCCTGAAAGGTTATTACGTTAAGCCCGAAATGACTCGTAAATTGGAAGACTATAATACATTTTCACAGTAACAGACAAAAGAGTAACGAAAACGAACCAGGCTCGAGACTTACCCAAAAGACCGGCGAAAGCGAGTGGATCGACGGGAACTCCAACCCCTTCAACCGCGTAAGGTAACACATTCCCGAGGTCATCGGTATAAGGGCCGATGACAAATTGGATGAAAGATAACAAAGGATTGTTGTAGAAAAACTGTGGCCTTATATACCTGAGGAGGGAAATCCTTAAAAACATCAGAAAACATAATGATATAAAGACATCAAAAAAAGGAGTTCAAGAACATCTTGGTCTGAAGCATTACAATGCATTGTCACCGCCATTGAAACTACCATCAGATATAAAAGCAGCAACCACAAGAACAAGCGAAGTGAGGTAAGCACTTGCAGTACGTGCCACAGGAATATCAAATAACGCCTTCTTGTTCGGAAGCAACGACTCGTAGTTGTTTATAACTCCGAGGCATCCAGTCCAATTGGATGGCACCAGAAACGACGGGCTTAGTTTAACACCATAACGAGCAGCCGTAACTCTGGTTGCTATCTACACAACATTACACACAACATAGCACATTTTCAGCTCAGAATTTACGATAAAAGGCTCAATCTTTCAAGATATTTCTCTTCACGAACCTCGGAGACGCCCAAAATGGCGAGGAACCCGCCAAAAAGGGGGACTACGTTAGCGATGTAGTCGTCGAAGGTGGCATCGGGTTTGAGGAAGAAACCACTCATAAGAGCAATGGTACCGAAAGTCGCAACACACAAGGCGATTGCACTGACATACCCCCAGGGAGTGCTCAACCTAGAAGATTCAAACTGCAGATCTATTTCGGCTTTCGGTTGCACCATACATACCTTCAAGAACAAGAAAAACATAAGCTTTATCGAATCTGAGAGATCTAGAGAGCAAAGTTTACAAGATTGAAGTGCCATGATATTGTTGTTACCTGTTTGGTGATCTCATTTGACTTCTCTTCCATGAACCACACAACAACTGGCCGGCCAGCTGCTTCAGAGAGCTTTGCCTCAAGCTTGGGAGTGACCTCTTCAATGGGTTTCCTTAGATTCCCAATGAAAATACCTCCATCTCCAAATCTACGAACGTCAGTTGCAAAGAATGTGTCGAAACCGAAACAACTCTTTAACTGCAACAATACTTCAAAGTAAAGCAATGAACTTCATGGATTCACCAAAGCATGATCCAGATATCTAAATCGCTATAAGCAAGGCATAAGAACTTCAAAATATGATACGATTTCTAAGGACAGATGCAAACTTTTTTTGGCAAAATCGGAACTTGAGATCATCATTTGCCATACCTTGTTGAGATCAAGAGCCTTGAAAGTCTCCTCTGCCTTCTCAAGCCTCTCCTTCTCTCTGGTCAAACTATCGCGCACCAGGCTGTTGAATATCGCAATGATCGGATTCCCACTGCTGCTCTCTCTGTTCAGCTCCTTCAGCTTCCGATCAGCTCTCTTCTTCTCGAGCTTAATGGCGGCTTCGATCGATGGGTTTCCCATGAACTTCTTGAACTCCTCGTCCGTCTTCCAATCCATCTCTTGCTGCTTCATCTTCTCCTCTTCTTCATCGCTTACCGGTGACGGCGGAGCTTCGTTCTTGTTGCCTTCCTCGGTCGCAACCGCCACCGGAGAAGAATCGTCCTTCGTCGGTTCACGCTCTTGCTCATGTCTCAAGGAAAATCTCAAAGGGTTTCTGCGTATCGATGTGTATGATCTATTTCCCCAGGGTTCTGAAGGTTTTAGCGATATGGGTCTGAGAGAAAAGACGTTTCTGCCGCACAAATGATGATGATGATGCAAGTGGTGATAGGATCCAGAGGGAGCAGAGACGAAGAGAGAAGCCATTGTTACGAGGATTCAGTGAGGGGAGAGAGATTGGATGGAGAGGAGACATGGTGCTTATGCGAATATGAAGGGAGAAAGAGGAAATGTCTGGAAAGTTTGAGAAGAAGAAGGTTTTTTCGAGTTTTGATTTTTACAGGTGGAATGGTTTCTACAAGAAAGAGCCAAAAGACACGAGGATGTCTCCCTGTGGCTTTCTTTCATGCCGTTCATGAGCAGACAACTTAGGAAGGACCAGACCCATCATTCTCATCAATGGATCAAGTCTAATTTAATAATTTATCCACACCAATTATACGATTTTTAGTTTCTGATAAAATAGGCATACAAGATGGGCGCCATAACGTGGTTACCAATCCATGGGTTTGCCTTTGATTCCATAGCATGAATCACCTTCACCCCAATAAAAGTTCAAGCAAAAAGCATCAGAAATCACAATCAGGACGAAGAGGATTGTAACGAGAAAGATTGCACTACAAAACTAAGCTGAACTTGTGAAGGTGAATCGTTGTTCCGACCAAAACATCACGGGGATAAACAGTCTTCTGTTGCATGCTTCAGAGAAAAAAACAAGAATCTGGCAAAGCTCGAAAAAGGGGGTCGAGCAACAAAACATTATAGATTATGTCAATCCGATAGTTTCCAGGAGCATTCTTCAAGAAGCTTCGGTTTTGGGCTGAGTCTCTTCGGCAGCAGCAGCAGGAGCGGCCGGCGCAGCAGCCTTAGGCTCGCCCTCTTCGGCAGCCGCCTCAAATGTCTCTCCCGCTACAAGCTCTGGGACATCATCGTCATCTTCCTCTTGGCCAGCTCCAGTGGCCGCTCCCGCACCAGGAGCCTGTTTCTGGAACTGCTCTGCTAGCTTTTTCAGGTTGTCCAAGTTATCCGGTCCTGGAGATTCAATGCCAACCATATTCAAGGATCATTGGTTTACAAGATGGGAGCATAAACATGTACAAGCTGTTAATGGTGCATACCGAGATGGCTGATAATCTGAGGAAGGATGTCTTGCAATTCTGCATAGAAAATTCAAAAGTTAGAATTTAGATTACAGTTTACGGAACAACAGTTCAAATATGGATAAGAGAAGAAACAAGAGCTCGTCAGTATATAGATAAAAAGGCTATACTTTTGGTCTGAGGAGAGCCACTGACAACCCATGTGTTTGCAGCAATTGAAGCTTGAACTGGATTACCATTGAACCAAACCTCGTTAATACAAAACACATTCAAAGAATTCAAACTTGACTACAAAATAACCTTAAACCAAGTATACCTTTAGGGTTCACAAATTGAATAACTACATCATCCTTAAAGATGTTAACTTCTTCAATCGCTGGAATGGCATTCACACCGATTCTTTTCAGAGTGCTCTGCAGTCTCTTGTCGTCGGTTGTAGTGGTCTTGTGCACGGCCTTCTTCTTTCTACAACCGGATAATTGTTTAGAAAACATAATCTCAGAGAAACAACAGAAACCATTAAGGTAATTTTATCATATCACATGCAGATACCTTCTTACTGTACCCTTTCCGCCGGTACGGACGGTGTTAGCCATCTTCATCAACTTTTCCCGATTCATCTGCAAGTAAACAACAGAAACATAAGCACGAAATGCATCAAAGGAGTCATCGATTCCCACAACAAAATGAAATAATTATACCAAATGAACTGAAGCATTTACACATTTCACAAGACCTTTCATGATCAACATACTCTATAAGCAACAACCATTAGATCTTCTGTCGTCCCAACTGGGAGTCGCTAACATAAAAAGGAATAAGAAGCGCGGCACCAAGAGCCACGAAGCCAGAGGCCATTGATTTGGATGCGTAGAGAAAACATACATATACACAAATACCCTATGAAGCTACACATCAAACCCAGATTTCCATTTCAAATCCGAAAGCACTAATCATACTTCATCTTGTAGAGTCCGACACATAACTGGATAGATCAAACTGAGAACCCTAATTCTATTCAGGAAGAAGATGAATCAGCGAAAAATCTAAACTTACGACGGCCCAATAACCAAGAAAACCCTAGAACGAACCCCTTCAAACGACGAGCCGGAGAAGAGAGATTCATGCGAAAGGTTTTACCTTCGAGAGATTTGATTTCTAGGGTTCTTCCTTCTGCGAAGGGTATAAGAAGATAAGAAAGAGAGCGGCGCTGAAGGAATTTTGCCCTTTCGCTAAAATACTAGATGCGAAGCAGAAGCACACACTTCATCGTAAAAAAAAAACCATTATAACTTCAATCAACGGTTGAGATCTATTTGTTGGAAAAAGCTCTTGTTCTACGCCGTTAGATCATAATGGATCCTCTGGATTTGATTATGGCCCATGGGCCTAAATTCTGTATGCCCACTTCTCTAGTACAATACATATTTTTTTAAAGACAACAAAAAATATAAAAAAGGCATTTTTTTCCAAAAAAAAAGGACGTCCCTTTTGGATTCGTTAATATTCACAAAATTATATTTGTTTATAATTTTATATTAGATTTTTGTCAAGGACAATCCACCCTTTTAATACTTTTTATGTCTTGCTGCGGATCCAAAAACCTTTCAAGAAGTCATGCTCTGTCACTGGCTACCATCTCATATCGGAAAAAATACACAACACTGTATATAGATATACCCACGAACGAAGAGAGAGAGAGAGAGAGAGAGAGAGAGAGAGAGAGAGAGAGAGGGAGAGAGAGGGGACACGTCTCTGGCATTACTCAATGGGGAGCTCTGGTTTTTATCTTCAACATGACGAAGTCCAAAGACAGTCGTTTGTGTTGGCACTCTCTGGTCCTTGTTTTGGTTCCAATGTTCGGTTTCTACTTCAGTTCAGTGTTTTCTTCGGGCATCTAGACTTTAGTGTCCGTCCTTACCTGCATTCTTCCGACTGTTCGTTCACTGTTGTCCCGTTTCTTCTTCAAGTTCAAGCTCCGACAACAAACTGCAATCACACATCCGGATTCTTCCTGCAGAATTTGTAAGAATCCAAGCTATTCTCGTTGCCAACACAAGACAAGACTTTTGGTCCAAACCCACATTCAGCTTTTCACAATTTCAGCTGTTCAGCTTCTGTTGCTCCATATATATGCATATGAGTAGAGAAAGAACACGGAAAATACGAGTTTTTCCCCCCCGAAACAGAAACTTATCATGTCACTGGAATACATCCAAAGAAACTGATTACAGCTTACATAGCTGAGTATCCAGCATGAGATCTCAGTGTTCTTGTAAACATATACTTGCATATGCAATGTGGATTCTTCAAATTAGAACAAAAGGAAGTGCACACAGAAGATCCATCAACATAGATAAAAACTTAATAGAATTGCCTCATGAAGAAAGAATTGATCAGAGGGTAATTAGATTACCTGCATGAGCTTGATTCATTTGCTGCACACATTCTCCAAATACCACTCGTAAGTTTGACGGAGCCCATCTTTGAGAGAAATCTTCGGTGTCCAGCCCAAAGATGCGAGCTTTGAGCTATCCATAAGTTTTCTGGGCGTCCCGTCTGGCTTTGTGGAGTCCCATCTAAGCTTCCCTTCAAATCCGACGACTTCCTTCACCAGCTCGGCCAACTCCCTTATCGTTACTTCCGTGCTACTTCCTACATTTACATGCTCCAATCCGCTGTACTTTTCCATCAAGAAAACACATGCATCGGCCAAATCATCGACGTGCAAGAACTCCCTCAAAGGAGTTCCTGAACCCCAAACCACCACTTCCTCGGCCCCGTTAACTTTTGCTTCGTGGAACCTCCTCATGAGGGCAGGAAGTACATGGGAATTCTCTGGGTGGAAGTTGTCATTAGGGCCATAAAGATTCGTGGGCATGCCCGAGATCGCGTCCCAGCCATGCTGAATTCGGTATGCCTGGCACATCTTAATACCCGCGATCTTGGCAATGGCATACCACTCATTAGTGGGTTCAAGAGGGGCAGTAAGCAACGCAGACTCTGGTATCGGCTGAGGTGCGAATTTGGGGTAAATGCACGAAGACCCGAGGAAGAGCAGCTTCTTAACGCAGTGATTATAAGCGGACTGAATGACATTGGTCTGGATCTGGAGATTAATCCCGATGAAATCAGCTGGGTACGTGTTGTTGGCATGAATGCCACCAACCTTAGCCGCTGCAAGGATGACATAAACTGGTTTCTCTTGTGCAAAGAAGGATTCAACATCGGCTTGGCGAGTGAGATCGAGCTCGGCGTGGGTTCTAAGGACAAGATTGGTGAAACCCAGTTGCTGGAGCTTTCGGACAATGGCAGATCCGACCAAACCGCGGTGACCGGCGACGAATGTCTTGGCAGATTTGTCAGACAGAAAAGAACCCGGCACTGCTTCTGCGCAAAGTCACGGATTTAGAGATTTGGGGTTTCCATATTTCAACGATCTAATCACTATACAAAGGGATTCTATCCTATTGAGCCTAGGCAATACACAAGGGGAAATTTTTTTCCAATAAAGTTCCCATCTTTCGATATGCAAACTAACAGCTTCCAAGCCCAACGTCTACAAATGGACTTTGTTCTGATCAGAGAGAGAGAGAGAGGACATACCAGAGCCGGAGGTTGCCGCCATTGTCGAGGGTTCG
>NW_010965372.1:4302465-4316808 GCF_000463585.1 Tarenaya hassleriana | reverse complement strand
AAGAGCGGATGTCCGAAAAGAGATTCGAGTTGGGAGGATCAATGAGAAAGCAAAGATTTAAAGGTTTTTTGTCAGATCTTGGAACTCAGATCGAAGATTGCGATTTCACATTTTCGTCTCCTCAGAGGATTTCACATTCGCATAAGCCATTCGTTAAGGATTATGGGCCATGGGCCCATGAGCCCAAAACCGGTCCGCCACATCCCCATAAGCCTTCGTTAATGATTATGGGCCATGAGCACATCCCCAGATTCTACTCGTTTGCAAAATTATGTCCCACAAAATTCTATCCATCTCTCCATTTATATTTCTTTGTGACAAACCCACGTCAGAATAAGATTTCATTTTATTTTTATTTTCTTCACTGACTTCAATTGGGCCAATAGCTTTCAATTCCCTGTAACTCTTGTATACATATATAACAAGTTCTTGGATAATGTTGGATTTTATAAATACCAATCACTTATAGCTTAAATTTTTTGAAATTTTATTTTATAATGTTTCTCAAAGTCTTTCACTTGAATATGGGAAATCTCTTAATCTGCAAGTGATGTATCTATCTGTATTAGGGACATGCGTTTCGAAATCGAACCGAACTGAAAAAACGGTATTTTTCTCGATACGAACCGTTCTAAATTTTCGAACGATACTATTTTTAGAGAACCGAATTTTTTAAAATCGAATCGAATTTTTTTAAAAGAAAATCTATCTTTTTTAATAAAATATAGAATCGAACCGAACCGGTACCAAACTCGAACCGTACCGAATTTAATATAAAAATTGATTGATACCTATTTTTGTAAAATCGAAAAAATTGAATCGATACATTTACATCCCGAACCCGAACCGTTTACCAAAACGCCCAATCCTAATCCATATATGCCTTTACAAGTGTCCCTGTTGATAATAATTAAATCTTTCTTGGCACAAATGTCCAACCATAGGCGGCTTTATCCATATGGTCGGTTCTTCTTTCTTCTTTCTTTTCTTGTTTTTAATTTATTTTTACACTATATCTTATTTATTTTATTAATCGAGAATTATAGAAAAACAAAACAATTTTTTTTGCTATGGTATTAGATAACATGTAGCGAAATATTAGAGTTATAATCTTTAATTTTAAAATCAATTTTATTATTTTCGACTTCTTATTGCTATTTTAATTTAAAGTTTTGGATAGAATTATAAAAAGTTTGAAATCCATATATATAATACGGCTGCTGTTGAACGATGGAAAATTCGATTAATCCTAACAAGTTATATGATAAAATTACGATTTTGACTATTGGTGGCCCTAAAAGAGAGCTAAAAATGAATTAATGGGAACCGGCCAATGTACCACTTGTTATTCAACAGCAGCCTTCACACACACACACGCATATATATATATATACACAACACCAATTCACAGACAGGAAAAAAAAAGGATGAAGAACCCTAACATGTCCTTCCCAGTGATCTTTCTCTCGATTGTATTGGCAGTGGTATCAGCACCAAGTGCAGTCCATGCCCAAGGCACTGTACTGGACACCAAAGGCAGGCCGGTTCGTGCCGGTGAACCTTACTACGTCCTGCCAGCGGACGGGAATGGAGGCGGTCTTAGGCATGAAAGCAGGGCTACTTTCCACCCACGCCCTTGTCCTCACGGCGTTGTCCAGGCTCAGTTTCCGGGCAGCCTGGGAGATCCTGTCACTTTCTCCCCATGGAACTCCAAACTAGGGTTTGTACCAGCATCCACTAATCTCACCATCGAATTCTCTCCCGACAGTTCGTCTTGCCCCGATCAGCCCTTGGTCTGGACAAGTGCTTTCTCCGCGTGGCTAAGAGGGTCCTACGTGAGCACGGGCGGTGAGGTGGGCAGGGAAGGCAGCTGGTTCAATATCTTGGAAGACGGAGGAGGCGGGTACAAGATTCTTCACTCTCGTAGCGGCGACCAAGTCGGCATCTTTGACGATCATCTTGCCGATGCCCGTGTCGTGGTTCTTGGTTTCAGGCCCTTGAGAGTGAAGTTCGAGATGGCTTACGAGACAACAGACGAGCTCTTGAAGAAGACTGGCTGAGTGATGGATGTTTTTCATGTGTAATTTGCCTATCGCTTATGGATGATGTGATGGAATTAATGGTTTACGAATAAAATCTTATTTTATATCCCGCAGTGCATATCTTGTCCGTAACAAATTCCACTCCCATACACACGACAGACGTATATCAGTGATATTTAAATAGATATTTCCTAATAATCAACTCCCATATAGGTAACCAATCCTGTAAATTCTCATGACATATATATATACACACACACATAGGGATATATGCGCATAAACATAAATACATATGTATATTTTGTACGTATCATTGCTAGAAATAAACTAATTTAAGTACACAGACACCGATTATTTATTGATAGAGAACAAATCATAAAAATTCCTCCTCAAAGGATTTCATATTCGACATTTGCATAAGCCTTCGTTAAGGATTATGGGCCATGAGCGCATGAGCCCAAAACCGGTCCGGCTCAACCCCTTTATTAGGATCTCTTTCGGAGTCACCGAGTTTTTCTATGATAAAAGATTTAATTTTATTTGTTTCTTAATTATATTATTGCAAATAAAAAACTACAATATACATTTTTAACCTCTAAAATAACTAACATAACATTTTAGTTCACGAGACCCATTTTTTTAATTTAAAAAATAATTTTTTTCAAATAGTAATAATTTTTTTTTATAATTCGAAAGTTTACTAAATCTATCCGGTAACAATGATGGTATTGTTTCAACATATTATTCAATAATCTTGGCAAATTACACTTTGCTAAATTAGGAAACATCCTTCACATAGTGTTCTTTAAGAGTTCGTTTGTTGTCTCGTAAGCCCTCTTGAACTTGACCAGAAATGGCAGCCTCCCGCTTGGGCCGACAAGAACGCCACGAACGCCCCGGTCAGGATTGGAGATGCTAACGTAGCTGGAGCTCAGAGAGTGGAAGATCTTATAATCATCTCCGTCTTGCTCGATCTTGAACCAACTGTCCCCGTCGGATTTGTCACCGCCTGCGCTTACGTAGCTCGTCCTTAGCAACTGGGCGTAATCGGTTTTCCACACCTTGGACTCGGGGCAAATCCATACGTCGGAGTCGAATTCGACGGTGAGATCGGATGATGTCGGTACAAATCCGGCTTCGGAGTTCACCGGGGCGAAAGTAACGGGAACCCCTAGTACGTACGGCAACTGAGACTGGACAACTGCGGGCGGACACGCGTCTCGTTGGTAATACGCTGTCGCCGGAACAAGACCGCCTGCTCCTGTCCCGTCTTCCGCTGGTAGGATGTAATAAGGGACACCGGGTCGAACCGGTCTGCCCACGGTGTCAAGCACGATGCTTGACGACACCGTACTCGGTGCCAATACCACGGCCAGTACGATCGAGAGAAAGACGACAGGGAAGGATAAATTAGGGTTCTTCATCGTGTTTTTGCTGTTGATTTGAGCTTGTGAATTGGTGTTGTGTGTCTGTGAGGGTTATTTATACACCCAAATGCCGTATGAAAATGGAAATCTTAATCTAAGTCTTTGATACGAAGACGGAAATCTCTTTATCTGCACGTTTTTCATGCTCCATGTCTCGGTCTAGTGAGATGATCAACCATATATGTATGTCTACGGAATATAGAACTGCATCAGTGTTGGACCGTTCAGAGTTTAACAAAAGATTTCGACACTAGTGGGCAATATATATACGGAATTGGATTTTTTTTTATAACGCGGAGTTCAATAGATCTTTGCCGCAATTATATTTTTCAACTAAACGAAGAAATCTAGGTGAATTTTCCTCTTATATTTCTCGGACATATAAACTATATTATATTTTTTACATTATAAAATAGGGTTGTCCCCAAAAAAATATTGTATTTTTTCTAAGTCAAAAAAAATTATATACTTTTTTATTACCAATTAAACCATGTACTTAGTGTGATTAATCCATAAAATCTTATGGTGAATTCTCTAACGTTGACCAATTCAAACAAAAATGATGAGTGACAATGACATGACATACAAACATCATCATTTCAAACAAAATTTAAATTAGATAATTTATTTAAATTAATATATATACATATAAATTCACACATACATATAATAAAATTATTTGTAATTAATAAAATTATAAGTTAATCACAAAAGTATATGGTTTAATTGGTAATAAAAAAAATATATAGAATTTTTTCAGAAAAGTACAAAATTATTTTGACGGTAATCCCTTATAAAATAGATAATTTATTTGTTTGTGATTTATGAAGATGGAAATCTCTTAATCTGCACTTTTTCATGCTCCATGTCTCGGTCCAAAGATGGAAATCTCATAACTTCAATCAACGGTTGAAAATATTAGTTGGAAAAAGCTCTCGTTTTACGCCGTTAGATCGTAGTGGATCCTCTCGCGGCCTAAATTATGTACGCTTTGATGTGTCGGTTTCTCTAACGTATTGTTTTTTTAAGACAAAAATTGCATTTTTTTTCCAAAACCAAATCACGAGTGTGGCTCAACTCCGGTTCTTGGTTTCAACAAGATATAAAATAAGATTTTATTCATATATATAAACCATTAAAATTCAACATAGAGCAACAAAGTTGGTATTGTTTCAACCGCGCGTTATTCGTCATACAAGATCTAAATAAGGAAACATACTTTCACATAGTTTTCACGGAGAGTTCGTTTCTTGTGATTTGGTCAGCCTTCATGAACTTGACCGGGAAGGGGTTATACCCAAGTACCAAAGCATTGTTCGCCCATTTAAAGAGACTGACATGTTGCGAGCTCCGAGAGTGCAGAATCATGTAAGAATCTCCATCTCTCACGATCTGGAACCAGCTGTCATCGCTAAATTTCTCTCCGCCAGCGCTTACATAGCTCCCTCTCAGCCACTGAGAGGAAACAGCTTTCCACACCTTGGATTCATCAGCGCAAGGCCATATGTCGATGTCGAATTCGATGTTGATATCATACTCTAACGGTACGAACCCCACTCTGGATAACTGTCGGAACCTAACAGGAACCCCTAGGATGTACGGTAATTGGGATTGAACAATACCGGGTGGACAATGAGTTTGGTAAACTTCTGTGCTAACGGGTATAAGACCACCTCCTGTCCCGTTCCCGGCAGGTAGGATGTAGTAAAGGGCATTAGGAATAAGTAGTTCGCCCCCAGTGTCGAGTAACATGCTTGACGCTGCACTTGAGGCCGATACCGCGGCCATTACAACCGCGAGAAAGACAACAGGGAAGGATAAATTAGGGTTCTTCATCATGGCTTAGTTTTGTAGGGTTTGTATGAGTTGGTGTTGTGTAATTGTGAGCAGAGATTAGGGTTATTTATACATGAAAAATGCTCTAAACCCATGAAGGTGAAACCGCATTTTACCAGCGTTTTTTTTTTATCTCTTTCACGTGAAGATGAAAATGACTTAATCTGCATGCATGTTTTTCATGCTCCATGTCTATGTACAAAGAATGTACACGATGACCAACCATATATGGCCAAGTGTCTATAGTGATAATTGTTAAATCTCTCCTTGTCCAACCACAGGTGGCTTCATGATTCATCCATGAATTTTTTTTTTCTTGTTTTTGATTTATTTTTATACTTTATCTCTTACTTATTTTATTAATTTATAATTAAACAAAAACAAAACATCTTTATTTGCTACGGTTTTAGATAAATTGTAATGAAATATTACCGTTATAATCTATAATTTTAAATTTAACATTTTCAGCTTATAAATTTCTATTTTATTTTAAAATTTTAGGATATGAATTATAAAATTTTGAAATCCATTTCAGTATATTGATCATTTTTGTATTGATGGCTATATGTGTGTGTGTATGTTGTTGGTTCAGAAATATCATATTCTTTTCTATTATCACTATGTTATTATAGAATCCATGTTTGTTTCTATACATCTCTCTTGATTTTTGTTGTTTTCAATTATATAGTTTTCAACTGATATGATTATATGTATATTGATGTTCTATCTAATCACTTGTAATCTAAATATAAATACCCGACAAATGTCATCATTGATTCATCGTATTGATTTATACTTATATCATATAAAACATTAAACTTTTGCTTTATTTTATCTGAATATATTTAGCGGGCGATAATAAAGATTGATAATTTGATTTATGATGCTATTTATTAACTATTTAATTATATATTGAACGGTAGAGAATTTGATAACAAGTGTTGTATATATACAAATACACATGGCTGCCGTTGAACTATGGAAAATTTTTCTCAATTTGAGAAAAAAAAAAACATAAGTCCTTACATCACCTTTCATTCGTTGTTTTATCCCTATGTATTTAATTCAGTGTTTAATACACCGAAATGCTGTAATTAAATCCATGACGGTGAAAGCACTGTTTTTACCCAAAAAAAATAAAATAAACTTTCTCCTGCGTCATTCACATGAAGATGGAATTCTCTTAATAATCTGCACATTTTCCATGCTGGAAGTCTCTGTGCGACCTCGTCTCTATCCAAAGAATGGCCTCTAGTGAGATAACGGACCATAGATATGAATCCGTCATACAACATGGACCATTCAGAATTTGACAAAAGATGACGATATTTGAGGACATATATATATATACATATATATATATATACGTGAATTAGTTGGATATTTTTTTATGCTTTGCATCACAATTATATGAATACACAATCAAATTTATCGAAAAATAAAGGAGACCACACGTATAATGGTTGGTTACGTTTCGGTGGGGCATTATAAAAAATATCTTGACTTTGCTTTATGAAGTTCAAATTATATCCTTCTATGATATTTTTTTTGTGTGATCTTATATTGTTTACACCGTTAAATTTAATGATGATCACATTATTCACACGGTTACTTTATACAAAACTTATATAGTAATCATATGTCACACTATTCACAAAAAAAGGTTAGAAAGGTATGATGCGAAGTTTATATAGCAAAATAAAGATAATTTCGATATATAATGTCGTTTCGGAGCCACCAAATGATAGGATTATTATTTTCTGTTACAAAAATATAATTTCATTTGTTTCTTTTTATATTATATAAATGACTATAACAAGAATAAAGGAGAATAGAGTAAAAATAATTTTGAACTTTGTAGCAAATTTCAGATAGACACATGAAATTTTTCGGTTGATACTTTTCATCTCTGAAATAACTGTGATAACTGTTTGGGTAGCGTTTTTGTGGTAAAAACGTTTCGTATTCTTTATACCATTTGTCTTTAAAAAAAAAATGGATTCATGTGATTGCTAAAAATGATAGAACTAATCTAAGTTCATAGCCATTGATTATTTATTGATAGAGAATATATAAACCATTATTATAAATTCCATGCGGAATAACAAAGTTGGTATTGTTTCAACCATTATTCTCACAAGCTCGGCAAATTACACTTCACAAGTTCACATGGTGCTCTCGAAAGAGTTCGTTTGTTGTCTCGTCAGCTTTCTTGAGCTTGAATCTCAAGGGCTCCGTACCACCAAGAACCAAACCACGAACTCCCTGGTGGTCAGTAAAGATACCGACGTGTCCGGATCTCCGAGAGTTTGCAATCTTATAAGCATCCCCGTCTTTCACGAGCTGGAACCAGTTGGTTCCATCCCCATATTTCCATCCACCGGCCGTTATGTAATCCCATCTCAGATACGTGGTCGAAACAATTTTCCACGCCCTGGAACCACCGGGGCAGGGCCAAATGTCGGTGTAGAATTCAATGGAGACGTTAGAGGATGTTTGTAAGGAACCTGCCCTGTAGGCGTGCGTGACGAAACTGACGGGAACCCCGGGGATGTAGGTAACTGAGACTGAACGACGCCGGGCGGACAAAAATCGTGGTAAACTGCTGTGCTTCCGGGCATAATTCCACCTCCTATCTCGTTTTCGGCCGGTAAGGTGTAATAAGGTTCGAAGGTACGAACAACTCTACCTTTGGTGTCGCGTACTCTGGCTCGGCGTTGGACAGAACCCGACGCCGACACCAGCGCCAGTACAAGCGAGAGAAAGATAACATGGAAGGAAAGAGTAGGATTCTTTATCTTGTTTCTTTTTTAGGGTTTCTTGAGCTGGTGTTGTGTGAATGCGGGCCGAGAGATTAGGGTTATTTAAACAACAAAGTGCTGTAAATTCCATGAAGGGTGTGAGCCCTTTTTACCACCCTTTTTTTTAACCGTAATCTAAGTTACCCACGTGGAGATGAAAAGTTATTAATCTGCACGTTTTTCTTGCTCGATGTTTCCACTGGAACCTCGTCTCTGTCCTAAGAATGGCCTCTAGTGAGACGGTCCAAAAAAAAACTACATGGTAATTGACATAATTTCTTATTTGCCTTGAAGTTTTTTTTTAAATCTTTGTAAAATTCCTTACAGTTCTTTGATTTCTTATGAATTATAACATATGATTGAAAAAAAAATCATAGATTTCTTGGGATTTTTAAAATTTGTACATTAACTTGAAATTGGTAGTAAATCCGTATGAGATCTTCCATTTTAAAAGTATTCTACATTTGCTAACCCTCAAATCTTAAATAACACGGCCATATCCAATAGTACTTTGCTAAAAAAAAACATGTCATATATATATATAACACCTTGGACTCGGGGCAAATCCATACGTCGGAGTCGAATTCGACGGTGAGATTTTTCTCGATACGAACCGTTCTAAATTTTCGAACGATACTATTTTTAGAGAACCGAATTTTTTAAAATCGAATCGAATTTTTTTAAAAGAAAATCTATCTTTTTTAATAAAATATAGAATCGAACCGAACCGGTACCAAACTCGAACCGTACCGAATTTAATATAAAAATTGATTGATACCTATTTTTGTAAAATCGAAAAAATTGAATCGATACATTTACATCCCGAACCCGAACCGTTTACCAAAACGCCCAATCCTAATCCATATATGCCTTTACAAGTGTCCCTGTTGATAATAATTAAATCTTTCTTGGCACAAATGTCCAACCATAGGCGGCTTTATCCATATGGTCGGTTCTTCTTTCTTCTTTCTTTTCTTGTTTTTAATTTATTTTTACACTATATCTTATTTATTCAGAATTTGACAAAAGATTACGCAGCCAGTAATATTTTGGAAATGATAATCGACATTTGAGAACAATATAGTATACACGCGAATTGGATATTGTTTTGATTTCGGTTGAACTTGCTATCAGAAATTTATTTTACTTTTCCTTTAAATATTTTTTTTCAAAATTTTTTTCCGTTGAACATGGGACCAATATATTGTTATCAATGGGATGGATAATTTTTCTCTCATATTAAATTGAAATCTCATTAAAAAAATTCAAATAGCTTGAGTAACTTTTCTCCGTGATTGATTAAAAAAATCAAATTGTTTTCAAATGAATGCGATGTATTATATTTATTACTATAGTATCACAATGATATATTCGGACACTATGAATTCCGATTCATATATAGAAAAATATCCAAAAATAAAAATAAATAATAATGAGTGGTCATCAATCATGCAAATATGATACAAATTCACCGCTCAAGACGGGATTTTTGGGAAATATAAAGTATAGTAATATAAGTGGCAGCAGCAAAGGACGCGTACATGATGACGTCACGAGAGTCACCGCCTGAATCGGAGGCTTTTCATGCAAGAATTCCTTAGCTGGTTCACGCTGGCTCCAAAGAGCTACACATTTATTTATTTATATCATATATATATATATACACACATATTTAATCATATATTTTGCAGAAAAATAAAAACTATACTTACAAAAGACGAGATCTAATAATAAACAAAATAAACCTATGAATCATCTCTCCTTTGATTCCTATCAAATGGAAGGTTGATGAAAAAAATAAATAAAAGAGTTGTGATAGAAGTTGATGTATATGTAATAAATACCATTAAATTTTAATACTTAAATTCATTATGAAATTTACGTGAGTGTTTTAGGTACACATTTTTTCGGATCTTATTCCGAGTTGATTATACTTTATTTTTTTATAATAAAATCAGTTCCTTGACGGATAAAAATTATGATGGATTTTCAAATCTCTTTAATATTCTGGATTTAAATTTATAAGGTTTTATTTACTCCCCAAATAGAAAAAACTAGAAGATATTTACATCGAAAACCATCCAAAATTCATGTGTTTGCACTCAAGCTAAGCTTAGAGTTTTTTATAAAGTAAAGTTTTAATTGATATTTTCGACGGAAATACCTAGATTTTACGAGCCGTTACATCTTCCGAAAGATATAAATAATTTGTTTTTCTAATAAAAAAAAATGGAAACTTTAGCAAATTATAAGTTCACAAGAGAGCAGTCAAAATTAGTCGCTCTATCTTTTTTTTTTTTTAAATGTATTTTTAGGGCATTAGCCATTAGGCTTTAAACCCATACATCTTTTTTGACTGAGTTTTTAGTGGCTCCATAAAACTAACCCTTCCTTCACCGTCACGTTAGCCTAAAAGGCTCCTTGCGGTCAAAGCAACCTCACAACACGACTAACCTCTCTCCGGACATTATCATGTCTCCTTTTTTAAATTCGTCAGTTGCTGTTTACTTATTCTGCGGTCTTAGCTGTATACACTGGAGCCGAAAATGGCGAATCTTTGATTAATAATACAAACGGAAACGCCCCCCACGAACTCTCCACATCACAGAAGAGGCGAGAATCAATGGCGGAACTTGGTTCTTATATAGGAGGATCCAACTGGGTTCTCTCACTTTCTTCTTCCACCTTCATCGTCTTCTTCTTCCTCTTCCTCCTCTCAAAATGTCGAAAGAGAAGAGCGAGAGAGCGTTACAGATGGCCTCCGGGAACCAGAGGATGGCCGGTCATCGGAAACAGCTTCGCTTGGCTCAACGCCGTCTCCAGCTCTCATCCTTCCAGCTTTGTCGAGCAACAGATCAAAAGGTTGTTTTCTTCTTCTTTCCTAGTTTCCTGTCCGAATTCGAACCCAAGCTGCTGTCTTAAGAACGAACGTTAGCTTCGATATAGAAACGATGTCTCGATCGCATCGTTTCGGACCCGTCTTCACAACCGGTGCGAAAATCTCCATTAACGAGAACTATACATCAGGCGTGTCTTATAACGTTCAATGAATCCATCAACTCGATGCTTGATTCCATGATTTCCACTTCACCATATTCGTTTTCAGTTCTTGGATTACAGTTTCGGAACATATTTGAGTCCAGAACGCGACTGATACGATAGACGGACTATCGAATTCAGGTTCGGGAGGATATTTTCGTGTAGTCTGTTCGGGAAATGGGCGATAGTATCAGCAGATCCGGCGTTTAACAGGTTCATAATGCAGAACGAAGGCAAACTGTTTCAGTCAAGCTATCCCAAGTCTTTCAGGGACTTGGTCGGTAAAAATGGCGTGATCACGGTTCACGGCGAGCAGCAAAGGCGATTGCACTCGATCGCGTCGAACATGACGCGGCAAGATCAGCTCAGGTTCCATTTCGTGAACGATATCAATACCGTTATGCTTCAGACGCTGAGTAATTTCCAGGACGGAGAAGTTGTTCTTCTCCAAGACGTATGCAGAAAGGCGAGTGAAAAAAGGAGAATGATTTTTCTCCGCTTTTTTCCGTCGTTGTTTCGCGAATTCGAGGTGATGCTTAAACCGTTATTTGTTCAGGTCGCGATCCACCTTATGGTTAACCAACTTCTCGGAGTGTCAAGCCAATCAGAAGTCGATGAAATGGCTCGGCTTTTCTCAGATTTCGTCGACGGCTGCCTCTCCGTGCCTGTCAACTTACCCGGCTTCACATACTACAGAGCGATGAAGGTGAAATTAAAACCCGAATCATCTACGCTACCCAATTCACGGTCGATTTCGTTTTCGGAATGTGCTGATTTACGTTTTTATCAGGCGCGGAAGGATATCATACACAAGATAAACGATACGATAGAGAGGCGGGTACAGAACGAAGCAGGGGAAGCCGGAAATGGCTTTCTTGGCAGATTACTCGAAGAAGAAAACTTACCGAACGAAGTGATCGCGGATTTCATCATCAACCTTCTCTTCGCCGGGAACGAAACGACCGCGAAAACGATGCTTTTCGCTGTTTACTTCCTCACTCACTGTCCCAAAGCCATGAACCAGCTTCTGGTATGTAAACAAATCCAAATCAAAAATTAGTTTTCTTTTATTTTTCTGTTTCGGATTCTTCTAAAACGCTCTGCAAATTCTGCTCGTTCGGATGAACAGGAAGAACACGAGAGGCTTTCGGGTAACTCGGGACACAACGGAAGCCTAACATGGCAAGATTACAAGACAATGGATTTCACTCAGTGTGTAAGTAATCTTTGAAGGACAAACAAGAAGCCTCCTCATTTTTTTCTTGATCTCTTCGTAAGGATACGGATAACTTTTTCGGGATCAAACAGGTAATCGATGAAACCCTCAGGCTCGGGGGAATCGCAATCTGGTTAATGAGGGAGACGAAAGAAGACGTAACCTATCAAGGTACTATCCGATTCAGACAAAAACCTTGTCCAAATGCTCCAGAC
Organism: Tarenaya hassleriana; assembly: GCF_000463585.1. Taxonomy (NCBI): domain Eukaryota; kingdom Viridiplantae; phylum Streptophyta; class Magnoliopsida; order Brassicales; family Cleomaceae; genus Tarenaya; species Tarenaya hassleriana. Next base: position 4,304,232 of record NW_010965372.1, on the reverse strand, counting down.
GTGTTTCTGAAACCTCGTCGGATTCTGCAGATTACGTGATCCCTAAGGGATGTTTTGTCGTTCCGTTCCTCTCGGCCATTCACTTAGACGAAAGCTTTTACAAAGAAAGCTTGTCCTTCCATCCATGGCGGTGGCTTGACCCCGAAACTCAGGTCACTTCACAGTTTCCTTCTTCCCCGGATCATAATCTAAACCTTACTTCCTGAAAACGAAAAAAATATCAGAACTTTTCCAATCCGATGCAGAAAAAGAGGAACTGGAGAACGAGTCCGTTCTACTGTCCTTTCGGGGGAGGGGCTCGGTTTTGTCCGGGAGCGGAACTAGCTCGCCTTCAGATCGCTCTGTTCTTGCATTATTTCACCATGACATACAGGTTGGTGAATCTTCAGTTCTTTTAACATCCTGTCTTTTTCCGAGTTTTTTTGCCCGAAACCGTATCTTATCCATCGGCGCTTCACATAGGTGGACACAGCTCAAGGAAGATCAAGTTTCGTTCTTCCCCTCGGCTCGTCTAGTTAATGGTTTTGAGATCCGCTTGAGCAGACGGCGGAACGGTTCTTAGGATCATTGGAACAAGAGTTTCCAGTTTTCTGTAAATCTCTGTGTTCACTGCAACAGCTAAACGATTCTTGTGGTTCCTGATGTTAATGATAAAGTTTAACCCTTGTTTGTAACGAAGCTGAATATATTCTACTGACGAAAAGATTATGAAAACGATGATGACGAGAACCTGATATTCAAATTCGGATTAGAGTTTCATCGGTCGATTACCCATAAAAAGACGTGTATCTCAAGCCAAAGAAGAGAGCAGGCGAGCGAGGAGAAGAACGAGGGGAAGACCATTTACTTTCATGAATTAGGGTTAGGATTCATTCATAATAGGGTTACGAGTGAATCGACTCTCCGACGACTCGTCCTCTTTCGCAGTTCCACCACCTCATTGCACCTGACCTTACCGATCGGATGCCTGAACCTTCGATGCAGCTAATGGATACCCGAAACCCGGATTACCTGATTAGGAAAGCCGAGAGAGCGAGATCGACGCTGAAAAACTCGGGTAACCGAACTAGTCCGCCCCTAGTAACTGAAGCTTTCACAGACCATTTCAACCAACTCTGTTCCATTTCAACAATTACAACAAATGGACTTTGAAGCGAATGCGCTTTGTTGAACCTTAAGCAAGAAGCAAGACCCCCTTCTACTAAGCTTTTTCTGACATATATCTGAGATCATCCAGCAAAACGTGTGTTCCAATAAGACAACAAAAACCCTAATTGTCGAACTAGAACAAACCCATCTTCAATCACATCCTCCTCTCATTCTTCATCTGAACTCTCATATGCTAACCCAAGTAAGCTTCTCACAGCGGTTTCGCCTTCAATCTTCCTCCTGGTTTCTGCCTCACCATCCGTTTTGTCTCCTCCAGGGAGTTCCCGTGGCTCGTCGGGTCTTGATGGTGTCTTTTCTTCCATTTTCCGCTCATTGCCACTGTCGATCTTCCCGTCAGTTGGACCTCTGTCTGTTTTAACAGGTGGAGATTGGCTCCTACTTGGCAGGTTTGAGACTTTCGGGCGTTTGGGTTTAACCTCGACCACTTTTTTCAGCAAATCTTGCTGTCTACAAGTTTAGAGAATAGGATAAGAAATCAAAATCACAGAGCAATTGACGAGAGAAAGAATGCAATGCAAGAGAAGGGAGAGAAGAAGAGGGACTTCCTACCTAATACCGCTCTTCTTTCTTGGCAGATTAATCGAAGGAGAAAACTTA